>NC_134098.1:133498503-133701003 GCF_000715075.1 Nicotiana tabacum
ATATTGATATTTAGTTAGTGCTAGTTTCCATTCAGTTTTATATTTTGCTTCGCAAATTGTCTTGCAAGGTGGCCCCATGGCCAAAGTATGACATTATGTGTTCAGAGTCCCTTAGTCGCAATTTGGTACGCCAGGTTAGGTGAGGCACGGGGTGCTTGTCTCGCTCCTAGGTTCGGGGCGTGACAAACGCCTCCTCAAAAAAAGACGGAAGAGAAGGTGAATGACCCATTGCCATTGCCCCGAGCAAATCACTCGGAGTACTCCGATCGAGACTTAGGTCTTCGGAACCAACCCTGATGGGCACGGCCGCCATCGGCTCAGCAGCTCTAGCAACCTCGACTGCCTCCATAGGTCAAACTACCAAAGCCGAGGAGCTATCTTCTTTTTCTTATTCCTCCCTCAGTCGTTGGACCGAGTCGATCGAAAGGGTAATGATTTTTCTCCTCACCTTTCGAGTTTTGGGCTTAGGGTCCTCCGGCCGAGAGGAAGCCCTACGTTTCTTTTCATTTCCCTGTTCCAGGACCGGGGACTTATTTCCTTCATCACCGCTCGAAGGCCTCAAAACGGCATCCCTAGTTACACCTATATACAAAGGAAAAATCGATAGCGAAATGAACGCAGAATATACCTCGAGGGAAACAGGAACCAAACCTCACCATGATTCTTGGCCTCCCATCTACCTTTAGCCAAATCACGCCAAGCGCGCTCGGCATAGGATGAAGTCGAGGCTAACTTTCGAACCCAATCCTCGAGATCAGGCACAGCTTGTGGCATCCAAGGTGCAGCTGGACATCAGAAAATAATATTAACAAAAATGAAAAAAGACACAAAAAGCAAACAAGAATCACTTACGGTCGAAATTCCATTTTTCAGGAAACGGCATTTTTTCCTCCGGGATAAGATCACGAGTCCTCACTCGAATATATCGACCCATCCAACCTCGATCCTTATCTTCATCGATGCTCGACATCAAAGCCTTCGATGCTCGATGATGTAGCCTAATTAGTCCACGATAAATCTGAGGCCAATACAGTCGTATAAGGTGGTTCAGAGAAAAATCCAACCCTCCGGCTTTGGTAGAGAAGAAACGCAATAAGATGACTATACGCCATAAGGAAGGATGAATTTGGCCGAGGGTGACCTGATATCTCCTGCAGAAATCAAAAATCACGAGATCGACAGCTCCCAACATAAAGGGATAGGTGTAAACACTTAAAAATCCCTCCACGTAGGTAGTGACGCTCTCATCGGAGGATGGGATTTGTAACACAACCTCAGAACCCCAGCCGCAGTCTTTTATGACGGCCACGAGGTGAACCTCTGCTATAGAGCACGTATACATCGATACGTGCTCACACCGACCCGGAACGGACGAAGGGTTCTCCACCCTAAAATTAGTTTTTAAAATACACGGGCCGGGAATATAATCTTGAACGGACGGCTCCGTCGGCGCCTTATCGTCACACGGCCGTGAGGAGGAAGCTTTCTCCTTGTGAGGTACGATTTTTGAAGTTTTCGCCATCAATATGAGAAGAAATGTCGCAAAGGAATGTGAAAGAGGGGATAGCACCAAAACTCTGGTATAAGCGGCACTAAAGCAACGAAGTAGAGAAAATAATCAAAGGGAATTTGGGAAAAGAGGAAGCACAAAAGTGGAAAACATTATATGGGAAAACTATTTATAAGGCATGGCGATTCGTTTCTAGCGGTGGCCGACCACCGACTGACACACATTAAATGCCTCGATAAAACCAAATCGATGGGACAGCTATCACGCACGTCATAGTCAAAGTCGATAGAAACGTCATCGTTGATTCGGTCGAACCTTAGGGAAATCACATCGTTTCTCGTCATCTCCTTTCCAAGAAACGAGGGGGCTATCTGTATACGGTTAAAACCGATCCTCGATCATGAAGATCGATCGAGGATGGCATCTCAGTCAAGGGGTATCTTCATGGAGAACCCGAACGAATTCCGAGATGGGGGCGTCGAGCTCGGGGCGTCCGAATCGACCGAGGTAACATCGACCGATACAGGTCCCGAATATCGATGCCCGAAAGTGATCACCAAGCTCGAAACCAAAGCCGAGGTTCCAATCCGACACCGAGCTCGAGTCGGTATCGAGCTCACAGACAAAAAGTTATTACAACCGCACCAATGGAGAGAATCTTGGCGGGAATTAAGGAGGAGACACACCATCATGGGTCCTCCACTAGTAATATTATTCCATTATGTTGCTATAGATAAAGTAGTGATCCTTGGCTATAAAAGGCAAGATAGATTATAATAGAAGACATCTTCCCTGGGATTAAGAATTCATTGTGTTTATCTTTCTAAAGCTCACTAAGTATCTTTGTTCATCATTTCCTATTTTACATCATAAATACGTGTATTGTTATCTTCAGATCAAAGGAATCTACTTACCCTTAGAACCATACATAAATTCAACGTTATCCGATTTTTCGGGTAAACAACTGCAACGGTCGAAAGGGTTTTTTCCTCAATGAAGTTTATTAAAAATGACTTGCGAAGCAGAATTGGTGATGACTTTTTGAATGATTGTTTAGTTTGTTATATAGAGGATGGAGTATTTGAAAGTGTACCTAATGATGCGATCATTGATCGTTTTCAAAACATGACAAGTCGCCGAGTTCAATTGAAATGATAATGTTTATATTCATATATTGTGTTTGTTTGGTTCGTTACCTTTAATATATATTAGATATCGATACTCATTCTTTAGTCGGCTTGTTATTGTATATTAGTTTTAGATCATCGTCTTTTCTTATAATTTAGAACCCATACACTTTAAATCCTAGCTCCGCCTCTGTATCCTATGTCTACAAATCTGTTCCTAAAAGTGTCCAATTCTATGAGCAAGTTCTTGGCTTTGTTCTCATCCAGAGGCCCTCTTCCTTCGACTTCGAAGGAGCTTGGTATGGCCATATGGATTCATATTTTGTGTTTGCTTTTATATGCATTTGTCCCCGTATTTGGAAATGATATTATCACAAGTGCATTTGTAAAATTATTTTGCATTATCAGTGCGAATAAGTTAAAATCTGATTTATAAACATGGTTGCGCTAATGCTCCTCTTAGATTTGAAAACTAGAACAACGAAAATAAATCTCTGATATATATATATTTTGGGTTGATTTTTGCAGGTTGTTCAACCACGGAATCAGAGTTCATTTGCTACGAAAAGAAGACGCACCATCAAAGAAGGGAAAGATATACCCAAAAAACAATCACGTTTCATTCCTATGTTCGGATATGGACCTCATTATTCAAAGATTGGAAGAGTTGAAAATTGAATATGTAACAACTATTAAGTATGAAGGAAGATGGAGTCACTGTGAATCAACTCTTCTTCCATGACCCAGACGGCAACATGATTGAGATATGCAATTGCCAAAATATACCAATTCTTCCGCTTTCCTCTTGTCCTCTCAAGAAGTTCAACAAATATCCAACTTTCAACCAAACCATGCCTCATTCTTTTCACGGTATGCATGTCTCTTGTTTCAGTATCCTACTCCCGATCTCTTAAAAAGACTTTTATTAACTTATATATGATGTGTGTGTGTTGACATCCAATTTTGTCCCTTCTTTCTTCCAAACTATTTATTTAAGCTTCTAATATTACTAATAATATAAAATAGGCATTCTATTATTTTTAACACAAATTAACTTATTTGTTGTTATTATTAAAACTATTACAGTTTTTGTTATTTTTATCATTATTATTATTATATTTACTTTTATTTTATATAATCAATTAATAATATTTTTTTTAATTCTACATTTAATAAATATTTAATCTTTTGATGATATTTTGCTTAACAGTTAGTATAGGTTATTTAGCATATTTTAGATATCATGATTATTTTACGGCATATTAAATAGTTTAATTAATATTAACGTATTAATACAACAATAACAACAACCCAATATAATCCCGCTAGTGGTGTCTGAGGAGAGTGTTGTGTACGCATACCTTACCCCTACCCTAAGGTAGAGAGGCTGTTTCCGATAGACCCTCGGCTTCCTCCCCCAAGAACTACCTTACCCCTACCCTAGGGTAGAGAGGCTGTTTCCGATAGAAACACAGCTCCCTCTCTCCAAGAACTCCCACCCTGCTCTTGGGGTGACTCGAACTCACAACCTCTTGGTTGGAAGTGGAGGGTGCTCACCACTAGAGCAACCCACTCTTGTCAATTAGCCTAAACCTCTTTCAAATTTATTTTTAATAAATATTCTCCTTATTTCAGTTATATCCACCTTTCTTCCACTAGTAGGGATAGCTCGTGCATCGCCCGGGCCCAATATGAATAAAACTTATACATTGTTTTGTATAGCTAGCTTGGTGGAATAGCTGTACTCTCTGGAAAACAATAAAGCAATGCTGAAGTCATTCAGTTTATATAGGCAAAATGCAGCAGTTGTTCATTTATCAAAGATCTACAGATTTTAATATTTAGATTCCTATGCTAGCTTAATATAAATAATTTGAGGAAGTAGTTCCTGCAAGCTTTAACAAGCAATGCCTTTGAGTCATTCATAGAGTACTATAGTGAAGAGAAAAGACATGGAGAAAGAGAATTTGGTAATACCCTTCTGCGATGCTTTAGAAACAAAATAAGTATTCGAGCCAAGAGGCGGCACAGACACTCGAAATATGAGCTAATATTTGGGAGCTTGTTTGGGTTAAATTCGTACACGCGCCTCAACGTAGAACTTTCTTAAGTTGCTGGTAACATTATCCAGCTGTATAAATTGTGCCTGGACCAAATTTTCAGGAGAATCTTGTACAATAAGATTAGCATCATTCACCTGTTAAAGCTAATACAATTGGATACCCTATAAACAACAAACAAGCCATTTCAGAAAAGTATAAGGGAAAGAAAAAAGAGGAGGAAAACAAATCAATTATGTAATTTGTCATGAGTTATAGGTTGACATTTAAATTAAATTAGCTGGAGTTATCGACAATATTGTTTATTGCAGAGGATCCTCATAGAATTTAATAATGCAGCAGTTTTCTTTCTTTTCCTTTCTTTTTTCATTTGGTGGCGTTTGAGTGGTTAAGTGGCTCCTCACCAGTATATTGATAAAGCTACAATTCAGGGAAGTTTGATTACTTGAAGGGGACATCGTTAGGATAGTATAATGGAAAATACAATATAAATGTATGGTATAGGGCACCTTAGGATGATTGGCTATATGGTCCTTATAGTGCAGTCAGCAATAGATTAAGAATATACACAGGCTACACAACATTCACTTGCTAACTCATATGTAACTACCTATATTCAACTCGTAACAATCATAAAAAAGAACAAAGAACAAGAAAAACATAAAGGATTAGTTGTTTCTGATTGCACTCAGAAATTAATGCTTCCTGCTAGAAAGTCATGTTCTAGTGCTTAATTATGTGTATTTGTAATTTCTTCATGATTTATCTCCTTGCAGTATTGGAGCTTAAATTAACCTATGTAGCTTCTAACTAATGAAAATGACACAAAACTTGTTAGTTCTTTTTAAATGCATTATGAGATCTCAGGGAGGGAGCTAGCATATAAACTACGGATTCGGTCGAATCTAGTGGCTTTTGGCTCGGACCTTGTATATGTATTAAAATATCTCTTAAGTATATATAAATACTGAATTCAGAATGCAATAACATCAATAATCAATGTTGTTTAGTGACACTTCGAACCTATAATCTTCAAATCTTTGGTTATGCTTTGAGGTTTCAAGGCCACTTGATCAAGTCCACCTGCTGATTTTGTTATCTCGTCACCCATTTCACCTTTAACCAAAGTAGATCTATTTGTTTTCCTCTCTCCTGAATATTAAAAAGGCGTGTTTTATCATTTATTTTTCCGCTAGAGTCATTACCAGAAGGTAACCAAACAATGAAAAACCTAATTCGAGAGTTGTTCTAATGAATTTTCTTCTAGTGTGCTATTTCTTTGAGAATGTAAAAAAAAATTAGCTTCTTATTGGTGTAACAACTTAGATAGAGTTCGAACAGTCTTTTTAAAAGAGTTTTCACTGCTACCAATATAAACTCAAGATACCATTAATGAAGAAAATATAAAATTCTTAGCATTATAAATTAGTCAGATGGACACACATAAAGAGACCCACAGCCATTCACGAAAGGTTACCCCCTTTGTAATCAAAATGTTAAGCAAATACCACTGAGAAAGCAAGAAGCAAAGCAATCCAAAAGAAAAAGAAGTATGGTAACCAAGAAAATCTCACCAAAAGTATTATTGTTGCCCAAAAATAATCTGCGAAGAGAATCGAGAACTGAAAGAGAATACAGACGTCAGTAAAAGAACTTATATTGAGAAAACAAAAAACCACGGAGAGAAGTCGATAGATATCTGAGATAGTAGAATGATATACAAGGACGTTACCAATATTGCAAAAAGATGACCAAATGAATCCACCTAAAACATTGTTTTTCTTCTGAATAGCGTAGAAATTCAGCAAATATTTTTATCAGACCTATAAATATGATTATAATTATAGCTAACAAATCTTGGTAGTAAGATAATTTAAGAAAGTAATTTACTTTCTCAGCAAATCTGAGATAAAGGCAATCTGTTGAACATTATCTCTACTCCTTCATAGGTTATCATAAGATGCGTTGAATCTCTTTGGCCTTTAGCTTCTTTCTGAAAATGTAGCTTTGACAAACACACAAATATTATATAAATAAAAAATCAAGGTATCTAAATTCGAAGAAAAAGTGATCGCTTGTCCCACCTGTTAATTTGCACTTCTAATATAGTCTAGCTGGCAGTTGCCCATGCATAGTCTGTCGCACAATGACGTAGTTTATATAACATAAACTTTAAAGTATTTACTGATATTTTAGCTAAGAAAAAAATCTTATTTATCAACACTTTAGTGGTAGTGAATTGTGTTTAAATGTTGCCAACGATTTTTATAACTGAACTAAAATTAAAATTATGTAAATGATAGATGTGTATTTGTTTTGTTAAATAGTAAGAGTAGACATCAGTAGTATAAAAGAAAATATCATGTGATAAACGCAATAAACTTTCGGAAATGTACATGCATCCTAATTATAAGATGTCGCTGCACAACATCTGGAGGCCGCTCCAATATCCAAAAAGTAATACCAATTGTCGTCACAAATATAGGCACACACTACTGACACCTATTTACGCAAAAAATCTGGAACACTTTGTTAAGACGACCAACTATCTTAACCTTGTTAAGATATCGGTACGATTTGTCAAAATGTATTTGTACATCGCATACCATTTAAGCGTACATCACTGCCTCGACAAAACTGTACAAATAAAATATTCATTTTAAGAAAATTAATAGATGGTAAAATAGGTATTTGAATTTCTAACCTTGAGTGTGGCTTTAGTAGAGTACTTGGTTCCCTTTTTCGTTTCTTAATTCCTTTCACATCATTCACAAGTATTGGCTCTTCTTTCATAGTTCCCTCGGCACCAGCCATAGATGTTGACTCTTCTGGTAGAAACATGGTTGGTTTTTCAGTGTATGATAAAAGGACCAGAGAACCTATATTTTTGTCTGGTGTTCTGGATGATGACCTTTGTAGCTAAACTCTGAACAGTTTATCTGCAAGTTGTCGATTGATATGGGCAACAGGGAATAACTCATTCTGCAAAGAGATAGTAAAATAATGAATTTGTCAAAGCTTACGTTTATGTGTTATGCATGAGAGTACTATATTAACTTTGTTGTCTTATGTTAACTGTAGTGTTGTACGTGTATGTACCTTAACACTGACGATATCATATATCTGTTCAGCTCTCATGGACAACATTCTTTCGGCCAAGCCTTCAGACACTGTTGCTGTAGTTGTGCCAGTTTCGTCTGTAAATTCTACCTCAAAGTGGAACCTATGATATGGTATGTTGTAAATTATTTTAGTTGAGGTAGAATAGATGGCACACAGTATCAAACATTGTCAATACATCATCTTATTAGTAGCAATTGTTACCTTGGTTTTTCAGTGTATGATAAAAGGACCAGATAACCTGCATTTTTATCTGGTGTTCTGGATGATAACCTTTGTAACTGAACTCTGAACAGTTTATCTGCAAGTTATCGATTGATATGGGCAACATGGAATAACTTATTCTGCAAAGAGATAGTAAAATAATGGATTTGTCAAAGCTTACATTTATGTGTTAAGTATGAGAGTATTATATTAACTTTGTTGGCTTATGTTAACTGTAGTGTTGTACGTGTATGTACCTTAACATTGACGATATCATATATCTGTTCAGCTGTCATTGATAATATTCTTTCGCCCAAGCCTTTAGACATTGTTGTTATTGTGCCAGTTTCGTCTGTAATTTCTACCTCAAAGTGGCACCTATGATGTGGTATATTGTAAATTATTTTAGTTGAGGTACAATAGATGGCATACAATATCAAATATTGTCAATGATATAACCTTATTAGTAGTAGTTGTTACCTTGGAATTAACATTCGTTGCAGCCAACAGTTTATGTATTGAACCTCTCTTTTTATTTTGTTCCAAACAAGATGGTTACATTTAGAACAACCTAGTAGATACAATCGTTATAAATGCTCAGGTAGCGAAATTTCTCGTTGGACGTAAAAAATTTTCGCTTGCAAAATGTAAATGATGAAATAAGTCGTTAGCTTTATGTTTATAACAAAAGCAGTGAGACTTGCTAAATCATCAATTGTTAATTGCATATAATTTTCAGCAGCCAAATAATACAAAGTTGTATAGTTAGTAAAACCTCATGAGCAGTGTGTTGTGATGGTAAAATGTAAAAAATAGTTAGCTAATTTTATGTAAAACTAAATTGAAAACTATTCTGTTTAATATTAGAATAGATTTGTTTAAATCAATAGCCTCTTTCCCAAATATTAAGATGACGTAGGATACAAATAGGATGTGATATAGTGATCAAATTTTAAAAAATATTTCAGAATAAATTTAATTGTAAAGCAAACAATATAAAACTTCAATGAAGATTTTTTATAGTTGAACTTTAACGTAAGAGTTTATTCAAAAAATTTATACTCTAGATTGTTTAAACCATACTGGGCCGACACGAACAGTAGCATATTAGAATTTATTGAACTGTTATGCATATTGTATAAAAGATACGTAACGGCAGAGTACGATGTGGCATTTTTTGGCATTTTCTTTTGTAATTTAATGAACTCACAACGGAGGTTTGCATAGAAATAGCTTAAACATATAATATTTCATCGTCAACAGCAATAAGATTAAGTGATGAAGTTGACTCCGTTGAACTCTTCACTGTGTATTCGATTAGCATTTGTTTGTTCTCATTTGCCCTGTAATTCGCACGGAAAATGTCAGACAATTATTTTTTCACAGAAGTAACATTAGTTAAATAATGATGTGGCACATTTTAAGCACAATTTATATTGTACCAATTTCGTAATTCAGTTGCTTGCACATACAAAGGATTGATTAAGATTGTCGATTTGTATCTTGTTACCAAACGGAAAATTGTATATGCAAATTTTGTTAATAAACAACGGGGAAGCATTATCCATATGTAGAAATAGGAATTTCATAAGCTTACCACCATGGTATCTTGTGGTAGCTATCCGTTTCGGGTGAATAACAGGGTATTCTTACAGTTGCGTCACTTGTGTGAGTAACTCAGTTCCTTCATTGCTTGCCAAGTCTTCCCATATAGTGAAGAAAAGAGGTTTCTTCCTGTATATTTATAAGTGTCAGGTAGAGATTTTGTTATGTAATAGAAGATTAAATGACTCACATGTTGTCCATAACTATGGCATCTTGAAATCTCTTAGTCTGATCAGCGGTGTATTACATTGCCCCACAGTTTGCCACCACAACTAATAGATCTGTTGTTATAAACAAAAAATAAATATTTGCATTCACCATGAGTTCCAAGAAATTAAGCTGTTATAAGGCATATGATAATTTGAAACATACCAAATTCAACACCGCAAGGCTGTTGTTCAACATCGAGGAGCGAAATCGTACTCAGTCTCGATGGAGGAGGTAACAATGCCTCCTTTTCATTATTCTTTGGAATAGACTCCACAATAGTGAATCTATCGACGACCCATTAAAATTGGCTGATATGTAGTGAATAAGGCAGCGGATTTCTAACCTTGGCAGTTGAAATCAAATACGTCTCAAAAAGTTCGAATAAGTTATCACATCGTCTAATGTCGTCACTATAGAGTATTACACAAATTTATTCCTCCTTTAATATTATTAAGAACAATAATGCAGTAATTATTGGAAGAGTACAAGTGAGAAGATGTTGTGTTATAATTATAGTTGTAACTTGACTTACGTTTTCATCCTGGACAATTATTGTCTGAAAACGAACTCGCTGATCTCTGCTGTATCGCGGCCGAAATTTGTCTACAGTCTGAACTTTGCAAGTCCATTCTGTAGTTAGTGGTGTAATTTCATTGATACTAAGTCTTTCTTTCATTTTATCAATATAACCTGCATATTGATATCCGTAAAATTATAAGAACAAACCATCCCACATTATAAATATGAGGTAGCAAATAAAGAAAGCAAAAAAGAAGTAGATATAAAATTCATGAGAGAAATTCAATATTAATTGCAAACTAGTTGGAGAAAGACTGTTATTCCATGAAGCGCATTGCAAGTATGAGTACAAAGAAAGCTTCCACTCTGATAGGGAATTCATTTCACCAGGAAAACTATTTCTAGCTTGTACTTGTAAAAGTTTTGAAAGTTATTTCCGCTCTGCTCTAATTCTGTATCGTTTACTCCTGTAACATTTGAATATCATCTCCATTGTTTACTAATTTGTGATTATCAATGAAGCTGGTATACTATTCACTTTGTGTTCCACCAAATCGGGAAAATGACTTGGGAAAGTAGTATCCTTGAGTAAAATAATTTCTAAAATATTACTTTACACACACATAGTTGCTCCTTTGCGCCATACTGATAGAGGTATGTGTGAGAGCGCATAGAGGAATACAACCTAATTAATAGTTGTATAAAAATCAAAAAAACGTTCAATTAGTCTATACCTAATTAATGTTAAGCTATCAGGTCTGGATCCCCTTGCCAATAGTTGTTTGATTATGACCGGTATTTCTTCTGCTGAGACCAAAGATTGAAAGGATAATAGACTTGTGCAGAATAAAATAAAAACTACTTAAATATCCATAAACCTAAAGTTCTTGAAGAATCCTAGAAAATTAAGGAAAACCTTGAATATGAAAGACTTGGCATATCCACTCAAAAAACTAAAACCCTTAGCTCACCGTCTTCGAGGAAAAAAAACATCGAACACAATGAAAATTAAAAACAAACAAATAGAGTTTTTGAGAAACCTGAGATAAATCAAACGACAATATAAATCAGAAACTTAAAAATAGATAAAGCAGGACACATAGTGAAAAAAAGAAATATCCCCAAAATAAGAGTTCATACCGATGAATAAATAAAGGAGCAACTGACTAATAAAATAAAAGAGCTTGAGAAGAAGCAACCACGGTTGGAGAATGAAAGGAGAAGAGCAGCAGCGATGGGTGCTTAGAAAATGGAAAAGATGAAGATTTTGTTAGTAGAAAAACAACGATTGGAGAAGAAGCACAGTAGAGAAAGATTAGTTGAATTTCACGCCTAGCAATGGAAAAAAGCCAAAGAAATTAGGTTTAAACTCCAATTTTACAGCTCAAAATTAGGTGAAGCATATAGATTTGGCAAGTAAAAAATTAGGTAAAGCATATAAGAAGAAGAATACACAGCAACACCCATAAATGACATCAATTTTAAACTTTTTTCCGAATAAATAACCAGTACACCGGTACAATAAAATATAAAACAAAGACAAAGAACATTAACCAACTTAGCTATGGAAACAAAGAGGATGTACATAGGGAGAGCGGAGTAGATTAATCACTTTACGATAGAAAGAAATCTGAAGATAAGCTGAGAAAGAAGATCTGTTAAAACACGCAGTAGAAATCTCAATTCCCTATTAAAGTAAAATTGATGTTCAGTTCTAGACACAAAGAGTTTAAAATCGAATGATGAAGGATTAAATAATGAAGAAGGAGAAGATAAGGTAATTGTAGACAAACGAAGAGCGAGAAAAGCAAATTATTAAGTGGTGGCCATAGAGGTAAATGTCCACCTGTAATGCTGTTAATATCAACCCGACATGTAAAATATGTATAAGTGGGCTTTGAAAATGCCCCAGAAATTTCCATTATTTACAAATTTCTCTAATGGCAATGAACGTAAAAATATTGAAAAACAGGGGAAGAGCGAGAAAAGCAAATTATTAAGTGGTGGCCATAGAGGTAAATGTCCACCTGTAATGCTGTTAATATCAACCCGACATGTAAAATATGTATAAGTGGGCTTTGAAAATGCCCCAGAAATTTCCATTATTTACAAATTTCTCTGATGGCAATGAACGTAAAAATATTGAAAAACATGAGTAAAAATATAAAAGCTTAAGCTGGCATTAAGCGGTGGCCATAGAGGTAAATGTCCACGTGCAATGCTGTTAATATCAACCCAACATATAAAATATGTATAAGTGGGCTTTGAAAATGTCCCAGAAATTTCTATTATTTACAAATTTCTCTGATGGCAATGAACATAAAAATATTGAAAAACAGGGGTAAAAATATAAAAGCTTAAGCGTCGACGAAGACGTGTCTGTGTCAGCTGATGTACTCGCACTTCTAATATAGTAGAAATATACAAAGATGAAGGGGATTGTTCAGCACTCTAGGCCCAAGTTTCGGCCAAACTAACCCACCCATTAAGCCTCCAAACCAGCCCAATTTGACTAAATATAAGCCCAACCCACCAAATGGCCCACCAATTCTACCCAACCTGCTGAATGATCAAGTGACCAACAAAACCTAACTCTTTGGTTCTAGATTATTCTTTTTAGCGCATATTACTTTTGTACCCCTCATTAAATGTTGCCAAAAGAATAGCCCTCTCTTTCTTCACGTGTAGAGCTATCTCTTTCCTCACAAAAACTTTTTGACTTTCCAAATCACATTGTCTTTTTCCAATTGGGATAATCTTCCTTGCTTTGACCTCCCATGGCAAGAAGCACCTCATTTAATTTTCTGCAACATCAACGTTCAAATTTCAAACGTTCAATAGCCTTGACTCAATTTCAAAATTCCGCCCAAAACTAAGAACCCTAATTTTACACCTATAAATACCGGCGTTTGGATGCTATTTGGGGACAACTCGGAGCCGCCGCTCTTCCCCTCTATAAATCATTCTTTTCCTATCAACTGTTATTCATCTCAGAAAGGCTTCATTCTTTTGACTACCCTGCTGTTTCTGTTGGGTATTTACCCTTGCATAAAGTCGATTATCTTCATTTATTTTAGTCGAATCTGCTTTTTTCCGAGAGGAAGGAGCGGGCTTGAAATCGGAGTTCGATAGTGCATCTAAGATCCGTGCCTCGGTTAGCTGCTCCGCAATAGGTCAGTTTTCTTTCTAAACTTTAATCTTCCCTTATTTTGTTATTAGATGTAAAGTATGTGTTGTTTCGTCTTCTGTAGAAATCACGTTCCTTAGTGAGTCGTGTTCTAGTTGTTTACTTACTAAACGTGAAGAAGACATGTTTGCTAAAATTACTCTACAAAATGGGTCATGCTGTTTTAGCCACGAATTATGATCCAAGTATAAGAGTCATGTTTTAGGAGTTGTATAGAAACCATAAGTGGCGGAGCCAGAATTTTCATCAAGAGGTGTCAAAATATAAATAATTAGATATATTGAAAAATCAAGTGGAGTCAACAAATAGTAAATATACATAAAATAAAAAAACTTACCTAGCAATATAATATAATTTTCCGGCGAAGTGGTATGCTTGACACCCTTTGATTCAATGTGGCTCCGCCGCCGGAACCATGCCTTTAAGCATTTTATAAGATGACCATGTATTTTTAAAAGATTGAGTGGTCAGTGTTTTCTTCTTTTCATCCTTTACCTTTTCTTTCGAATCTGCTAGTTTTGAATACTTTTTGATTTGGTTTAAGTTGAGATTAATTCATGTCCTATGTCCTTGATATCATGAAAATAAGTATTCGTCATGTGTTTGATAAATCATTAAGTTAATATGACATTCTGTGATTCTTGGGTTTGTTAAAAGTCGTATGTCAAGCGTTTTGTTTTTTTATCTAAATATATATAAATCTTGATTTAGTTAATGCCTATGTCATGTTTAGGACTCATTTTATTTATAAATTCACACCATTATTTACTGGAAGTTATGTTCTGGTTAGGCTAGTCAAACTACTTGTTTATAAATACATACTATGCATATAGGTCCCATTATTTAGCAGAGAATTTTAGGAGAGTAGAATTCATGTCTAGTTACCATGAGTATGCGAAACCTACCATACCGAATACTCTTTTTTTTTTTTTTTTTTGATCTGAAAGTAGAAGACTATCGGTTTTGAGTAATATAGAATGCTTTGTAGTCTTTTGTTTGGATTCGTTTAACCATAGAAGAGTACGCCTGTAGGTTTATCGAACTATGGAAGTTGTCTAATGGTTATCACTAACTCTTGAATATATATTGTTGGATTAAACATATTATAAATTTAAGTCTTTCCTCTCAGTCCTGAAATCTTGATTGTATGACAGCATATCTTCTTTATTTTGAATCCGATAATTTAATGTGCATTCATTATGTATTCACCTTAAGTTTACCTTTAGTATAGAGGATAACTAACTTAAGCAGATCATCATCAGTAATATCTGCAAGAAATAGCGACTTATTTACTACTAAGGCCCTGTTATGAATCAAAAGAAGTATAATACTAGTTTTTATTGCCTTTATATGCTATTACTGTTAAGGATGACTCCTAATTATTTTTTCCTTTCTTTGCATGTACACTCTGGAGCAAACGGAGTCTTAATTCGAGTCTCTCGCAGTGGAGTGTCATAGAGACTCAACGCTACCACCACCACTACATGGAGTCATTGCATACCATCTTCCTTAGAGCACCGGATAGCGAGAAAAACAAGCGAATCTCTTGGGGTCGCCTATGGCGGCTTTTGTTTTCTACTTTGTCCAATGTTGTTAATCTATGTGATTTGTTTTATTTGAACCTATGATTGATGATTAATTTTATCGTTTAAAATTACAGCTTTAGTTTTGGCAAAGTATTTTGTTGAAAAAAAAAGGACTTAAAGGATTTAATGCACTCAGAGCTTTGGGGAGATAGTTACCAATTGAGTCTTTATTCTTTTTTTTAAACTTTGAGAAAGTATTTTTATAAGCTAAGACAGAATTTGAACATATTTTCAAATCAATTGACTCTTTACTCAAAATGACGTTTTCTTAACGATAAGGTGTTTGATAAATTTGAGTTGGATATTTAACTAAACTACTTCGGAACTTTGATCCATTTCCCAAGTAAAAAAAGACTCTTTTTCTCTCAAGTTTAGTGTGATGAACCGTCATGTCATCATGCCACGTAGGTGCCATTTGGCATATATTAATGCTATGTGGAAGCTTACATAAGAGGAAGGTTAGCATTTGTGAGAAGATTTTCGAGAAGTATGGACATTTCCTTTGGAAGACCCTAGATCCCTATGGATTTGCTAGAAAAGTCCTTACAATCTTCTAGGCTTGTAGAGAATTATAGAGAAAGCATCTTGTAAATATTAAGGACTTGTGTAACAAATAATATTTACACACTAGCCCCTAAGAGACTAGTATATAAAGGGGGTCATTCATTTGTATTTCACCAAACAAACAATTCAAGTTCTCTCTAATACAAAGCTTCTCTTAGCGATCTTAAGTGTAGTAAGGTTGACTTGGCATAGCAAGAACGTGAGCAAATTGTCAAGTGCCGTACATGTACTTATTTAACGACTAAGGATGTGACAACGTGGTATCAGAGCAAAGGTTGCAACTAAGGGAATGGCGAACGACGGAGAAATTAACGCTGTCAGCACCTAAGCTAACGTCATCCAGGATGCTGTTGGCAAGAGTGGCCGTAACAAAAAGAAAAATGCCACCAACAAGAGCCAGGAGGTGCCACCTGAGGTTGTATGAAACGAAGGGCTTACATCTCAAGAACCATCTGCCACTGAGGCGAGCGAGGATGAAGTGGAGGTCCTGCCCGAGGACGTCTCGCTCGGTAAAGAGTGGGTGATGAATATGAACGCGGGGATGGATGCCGTAGAGATCTTTGGCCAACGCTTGGGGAAGGTGGAAGGCACCCTTAGCGTTCTTGAGGGGCACACTCTTGAAGAGTTTGAGAGTGTCCGAAATGACTTGGAGGGACGTACACAGACCGAGATGGAACTAAGGCAAACCATCACTACCTTAGATTGCAGACTCATGGAGGCTTTGAGTACTATCGATGCTATGAAGGCAAAGATTGAGTCACTCGAGGAGCATGTTAATGCTAGCGTGACCGAGGTAGCCAACAATGTTGTGGTCATGAGAGAGGCCAAGATCGAGGCTCCCAAACCCCCGATGTTCAAAGGTGTTCGTGATGCACAAGAAGTGGAAAACTTCCTTTGGCACTTGGAGAACTACTTCAAGCACGAAAAAGTAAGGGAGAACGAGGCCATGATCAACAACACTGTAGTGTTGTACCTCTCAGAAACTACCATGCTATGGTGGAGAAGGAAGATGGCTGACGTGGATAAAAAGGTCTATGTACTATTAGCACGTGGGATCAGTTCAAAGCCGAGTTTAAGCGACAATTCTTTCCAAACAATGTCTTGTACGAAGCTAGGCGCAAGCTTAGGGAGTTGAAGCAAACGGGGAGCATACGTGTCTATGTCAAGGAGTTCACTACCCTTATGCTTCAAATCCCCAACCTGACCAATGGTGACTTGCAGTTCCACTTCATGGACGAGTTACAAAATTGGGCTAAGTAGGAGTTGCAACGTCGACAAGTCGCAGATATAGACCAAGCCATAGTGGAGGCTAAATCATTGATGGATTTCAGGCATGACAAAGGCAAAGGCAGAGAATCAAAGGTTAACAATGTCAAAGGCGGGGGAGACCGTGGCAAAGGCAAGGAGATACAACAACAATACTACAAGACTCAAGATTCCAAAAGGTCGAGTAGCCATCAGGGTTACGCCGAGAAGAAGGCACTGACCAAGAAGAAGGGATGTTACATATGCGGAGGGCCGCACAACTTCAGGAATTGTCCCGACCTAAAGAGCCTCAGCACCATGGTCCGTGAACGGGAGGAGCAGTCGCAAGGAGAGAGTTCGGGAGCTGCACAATTGGGTATGATCGGTTTATGCGGTGCTGTCACGAAGCAATCTGTCCAACCTACCGAGAATGGCAATCAGTACGTGGATCTCACCATCAACAACAAGCCTGCTCGTGCAATGGTGGATACTGGAGCAACTCATAATTTCGTGACTGAGGCTGCCGCAAAAAGACTAGAATTGAAGCTGTGAATGCCGAGGTACAGAATGCTCGGGGGGTAGCTAATGGAGTTGGTGTCAAATTGGGAACTTGGAAAGGTATGACAAACTTTACCGTAACCGCTATGAATATCTTTGACATCATATTGGGGCAAGAGTTCTTTAGACATTGTCATACTTTGATCGACCCCTACCTCGAACATCTCTTGGTTATAGAGCGAGAAGGAGCTTGCATGGTACCTACAGTGTCTATGCCACACGGACAGAGCCAAGCACAACTCTCAGCTATGCAGGTTGTAAAGGGGATCAAGAAGGGGGAGCCGACGTTCGTGGCAACCATCGCAAGTCTAGAGGAAGACAAGAGTTTTCAAGAGACACTACCACCTTGCATAGAGAAGTTACTTGAGAAAAACAAAGATGTCATGCCCGAGGAGTTGCCTAAGCACTTTCCGCCTAGGCGAGAGGTGGATCACAAGATTGAGTTGGAGCCAGGGGCTAAGCCACCCGCATTTTCCCCATATCGTATGGCACCGCCCAAGCTAGAGGAGCTCAGGAAACAATTGAAAGAGCTGCTAGATGCTGGTCACATTCGCCCATCAAAGGCACCTTTCGGCGCACCGGTATTGTTCCAGAAGAAGAAGGATGGATCGCTGCGTTTGTGCATAGACTACCAGGCACTTAATAAGGCCACAGTGAATAATAAGTACCCAATCCCGCTCATTGCCAACTTGTTTGATAAACTTGGGCAAGCCAAGTACTTTACCAAGGTGGATCTTCGCAAGGGCTACTACCAGGTTCGCATTGCAGAAGGGGATAAGCCGAAGACAGCATGTGTGACGAGATATAGAGCCTTTGAGTGGTTGGTTGTTACACCATGTGCGTCCCAAGGTGACGTATAATGAATATGAGACTTGTTAATCATGATTTAAATGAGTTTAAAGTCATAATATGACTATATATGATGTTTGGATAAAACATATAAAGTTTGGGAAAAATCGGATTAAAGTTGCGGAAAAACCAACTAAGAATTTGCCCTATAACAGAGCTTTTTGAAAAATAAATTTCATGTGCTATATGAGGTCTTTTTGGGACATATTATATACAAAATCGAATGTCTTGGAATGAAGTTTCCAACGCTCTTAACCGTTCGTTCATACCACATCCGGATAAAAAGATATAAGCGTCGGAAGATGGGCGAATGAGAGGGTGCCAAGCTAGCACCTCTTTGACTTTTCAAAAGTTGATAGATATGTTTTAACTCGTCTCTCTCTCTCTCTCTCTCTCTCTCTCTCTCTCTCTCTTCAGTTTTACATAGAATCTTACTAGAGGACACCATAAAGTAAAACGGTCCTTGAGCTCTCTAATAGTGCTTCAAATAATACTAACATCCGGGTACGAAATCGAGAAGCGATAACATCAGAACGATCCCTACGACGTAAGTATCGCTATATCGCCTCTCTTTTTCTTTGTAGTTTGAGTTTTGGAATGTATTTAATAGTTACTAAAATTCCTAATTTATGTTTTTAAGTGTTTAAATATCAAGGAATGTTGATAAATTCATTTCCTAATAGTTAGAACTCACGGGACGGTGATCGAAAGCCGTGAGTTCGAGTTATTTGACTTGTAGTGGACTGGTTTTTGAATTATTATTATATCCTCTATTCGCTATATCGCCTCTCTATATTCTTGATTCTCCATGTGAATTATTATTATATCCTCTATTCATGGATCTCAGAAAAATACGTATTTGATAAAGTTTGTCCGAAAGGCATACTGATTTTATGATATTCGAGAAATCTTATTAACGTATTTCTTATGCATTTCATGCATTTATAGATGTACATTGACCCATGACCAGAAGGCGTTATATACGCATATATTATATGTATATGGGATATGGAAAAAGGTTACGACGTTATATACGCACCACCACCTGATCAGCTAGTATACGTTGATGATTTTGCCCACAGTGGCTGAGATGATATGATGTTATGTACGCATATACCTATGCATGGTATGACATTTATACGCACATGCATGACATTACAAATTTTCATGATTTACAGAGCTATTCAGAATTACAGATTGAGTTCTTTACTCCATGTTTCTTTCATGCCTTTTATATACTACTGTCATGCCTTACAGACTCGGTACTTTATTTGTACTAACGTACCTTTTTCCTGGGGACGCCGCGTTTTATGCCCGCAGGTCCCGATAGACAGGTTGAGAGTTATCCAAGCAGGCTATCAGCTCAGGGAAAGATGTTGGTGCGCCCCATTTGCTCCGAAGTTGCTTATTTGGTCAGTATGATTCAGACATGTATTGTTTAGTATGGCGGGCCCCTGTCCCAACCTTTATGGTATTTATCTACTCTTAGAGGCTTGTAGACATATGTCATATACGTAAAAGATTGTATGGCCTTGTCGGCCTATGTTTAGTATACGAATGATTATTTTGGTCTTATAGGCCCAAGTTGGTATTTCATATTTTATTCTACTTATCTCACGACAGCCTCTTCGGCTCATTTACCTATGATAGTATGATACAAAAGATACGTTTCGTTGGTACTCGGTTGAGTAAGGTACCGGGTGCTCGTCGTGGCCCATCGGTTTAGGTCGTGACAGAAGTGATATCAGAGCAGTTCTGTCCTAGGGAGTCTACAAGCCGTGTCTAGTAGAGTCTTGTTTATGGGTGTGTTGTGCACCACACTTATAAGCAGGAGGCTACAGGACATTTAGGATTGTACTCTTTCTTCTTACTCTAGATCGTGTGGTCTGCTCAGTTGTAAGAAATTCATATTCCTAAATTCTATTTTATTCATTATACAATGACATCTACATCCAGAAAGACAGTTGGTAAGAGATTGAAGGTGGCTGTGGAAGAGTTGAGTCAGAGGAACTCTATTTTGCGTCATGCTTATGATGAGTAAATTTAAGGCCTTCATAGATATGTGTGTACTATGACGTGTGAGCCTCTTGATAAGGAGCCCTAAGGCATGAATATCTATCTACCCCTATGGTAAAAAGCAACGAGAGAATCAGAAGGTAGATACAAGTTTCAACAAGTAAAAGAAGCTAGGTGAAGAAGGATACGAGGTACGCAGTTAGTGAAGATTATCTGTATTTACAATTCAGGCAGAGAAATATAAGCATTCTGAGTTACTTTTAACAATAACAAAGATATATTCAGTTGACAACACCCATTTCAGTTATGCCCTGTGGGAGCTAACAAATATAATTTAAGAGAAGGATGGGATATCAGCATCCAGCTGGAGTTAGAGTAACCCAAAATTGTGGATGGATTATTATCATTAGCTCACATTTCTGAGAGATATTGCAAGCGTGGTAATGGTTCTCCTTGTGCGACACTCAGATGGTGCACTCTAGAATAGTACAATCAGATATGAATACTAGAATGTTCAAAAATTTCAGAAGATTGGTATTGGAATCCTAGAAGGGATAAATATTTACCTTTGTATGGCTCTCGTACCTAGTAAATAGAGAGTGTTAGATGACCCGAAGAGCCAGTGAGTTGAATCATGGGGGGCTAAAAGTGAAAGAATGTTTTGAAGAAGTTTTCATAATAAGGTGATAGACAGAAATATTAGCAGGAGAATAAGAAGAAAGTAAATGAAGCATTATGAGTAAGATGTGATAAATGGATGATAACGGTAAATCAAAATATGACTGGACTACAGATTCTATAGTCAAGTGAAGGAAAAGACAAGAAGTTACATGCCTTGAGACAATAAAAGAGTATAAGCCATAAGGTCATGTCCCCATTTCGAGAAATAATTTGGTGACTCATACGTTATTACCAGAAGGAAAAGTTAGACCCCCGGAGTAATAGAAATTAGTATGGGCTTGTGAATAAGATAAACTAAACATGAATTCGAGACCGAAGGATTTGATAATAGTTGACATCGTGAGAATTTCAGAGATCGCGTTCCGGGCGATAATTGAATGGACAACAGAAGAATAACTTTTAAAGGTCATTCAGGAAGACGTTTCCCTAAAACAAGTGCTGTGAGCAGAGTTAAGCTTAAGAGACTAAGTCTGCCAGTTATACTAGGTGTCACCTTTGTGTGTAAGAAATTAAATTATCCCTGGTATAGAAGGGTTACTGCAAGGCAAGTAAGAGTCCGTGAAGATATGAAAAGACGCCAAATATGAAGAGGTGAAACATTTATAGGTAAATCTTCATAGCAATAAATGTTAGTACTCCCCTAAAGGGGGGAAAATGGTGTGATATGGTATTAAGTCGGAGTTATGTGGTTAAGGTAACTATGGAATAGTAAAGCAAGAATGTGGCAAAAAGGCGAAAGGAATGAGATTGCATTTATTCAAATCCTACGGATATGATATGACTCCAAAATATTATGTAAGCATGATGACGGGGAGAGGTAGTAAGGGCTCCATCACTAGATTTTATTGATATATAAGTGCAAACGAACACTTGATACATAAGGAGCCAGTATGCGGGGTAAGTTAAGACAAAGGATATAACCCAAGAGACATTACGCAAAATATAGATATGAGAATGGACTAACGAGTAGTTAGTAGTTGATTCAGGAAGAGCCTAGTCATGGCTAGACAAGAGGATATAGACAAATCAGCAGATCGTACAAGATAAACGTAGTGAACCCCAACATAGTGAATCCAGTCCCGCAGATATGATGTCGTAACCCTTGAGAAATATTCAAATAGGAGTTGGGGTAATTATAGGTATCGTATAAGTATTATGAAAAAAAAATGGTGCCACTGAGAAGATAGTCAAATATTTTAGTTCAGAATCAACCTTACGAGCACAAGGGCGCGGAGGTAAGTAGTTAAGGATAATTATAGGTGAGTAAGAAAGTCAAAAATCCTTTCGGGTATACGATGTAATAAGCTCGCAACTTTACATGAGTCAAATGGTCTCTCTTAAGTACTACAAAGAAAGACTAGCTGAGGGAATAAGGAAGAAGGCTCCAACTTAAGCATAGTGATATAAGGAAGAAATGGTCTTGTAACAACAGTCTTACAACAACATTGTATGCACTCCATAAGAAAGTGGGACCTATCGTGGCTAATGAACGGGATAAAAAAATCAAAAGATGATATTTGAGATCATATGAGTTATAGGAAATTCTAGTATTTGTGGACAATGAGATAAGCCATGTATTCATGCAACATGTGGCAGAACGGCCATGAAAAGTAATTGCTTATGTTTAAAGACAACTAAGAAAGAACGAGAAGAATTATCCGACCCACGATTTAGAGTTAGCCGCGGTGATTCATGCACTAAAGATGTGGAGGAACTATTTGTATGGCATTCATGTTAATATCTATAAGGATCATAAGCGCCTTCAATATATCTTCAATAAAAAGGAATTGAATTTACACCAAAGGAGATGGTTGGAGCTACTGAAAGACTATGGCGCTGATATTGTATACCATCCAGGGAAGGCGAATGTAGTAGCCGACGCCTTCAACTGTAGATCTATGGGTAGCCTGTCATATTTACAGCCAGAGAAGTGTGGGATAGCCTATGAGATTCATCAGCTAGCTAGTCTTGGAGTTCGATTACTAGACTCAGGTGATACCGGAGTTACTATTCAGGACATGACAACATCCTCTTTAGTAACTGAAGTGAAGGAACGCCAGTATGAGGATCTCGTGCTAGCTCATTACAGAGATACATCCCCTCAAAAGGAGAATACACCATTTGAGATTACAGGAGATGGAGTCCTCATATATCGAGGTCGATTATGTGTTCTAATGTGGCAGGGTTGCGCCAGCAGGTTATGGGAGAAGCTCACTATTCTCGTTATTCTATTCATCCAGGAGCGACGAAGTTGTATCATGATATTAGGGGAATATACTGGTGGGATGGAATGAAGAAAGATATAGCAGGGTTTGTTGCTCAGTGCCCTAATTGTCAGCAGGTTAAGATTGAGCATTAGAAACTCGGTGGATTATTGTAGGCTATAGAGGTTCCGACTTGGAAATGGGAAGTGATTAATATGGATTTCATCATAGGCTTACCTCGTACCCAACATAAGTTCGATTCAATATGGGTTATTGTCGATAAACTTACAAAAGCAACCCATTTTCTGTTTGTCAGGACTACTTATTCATCAGAGGATTATGCAAGGCTTTAAATTAGGGAGATAGTACGACTTCATGGTGTCCCTATATCTATTATCTCAGATAGAGGTGCTCAATTTACAGTAAATTTCTGGAGGTCCTTACAAAAGGATTGGGGACTCAGGTAAGTCTTAGTACAACATTTCATCCCTAGACAGACGGTCAGGCTGAGCGTACTATTCAGACACTGGAGGATATGCTACGGGCTTATGTGATGGACTTCAGGGGTAGCTGGGGGATGATCATCTTCCACTTATTGAGTTCTCATATAATAATAGTTATCATTCCAGCATTCAGATGGCTCCATACGAAGCTTTTTAAGGACGGAAGTGTAGGTCACCTATCAGATGGTTCGAGATTGGGGAAACTAAGTTAGTAGGACCAGAGTTGGTACAACAGGCAGTTGAGAAGATTAAGCTTATACAGGAAAGGCTATTAGCAGCTCAAAGTCATCAAAAGTCCTATGCAGATAATCGACGATGAGACTTGGAGTTTCAGGTAGATGACTGGGTATTCCTAAAGGTATCACCGATGAAAGGCGTTATGAGATTCGGTAAGAAAGGAAAGCTTAGACCTCGGTACATTGGACCTTATAAGATTATACGCTGAGTAGGCCTAGTAGTATATGAGTTAGACCTGCCTTCCAAATTGGAGTATGTACATCTAGTATTTCATGTGTCTATGCTCCGTAGGTGTATTGGAGATCCCTCTGAAGTCATTCCAGTTGACGATGTTCAGGTTACAGAGTAGCTATCATATGAGGAATCTCCCATTGCTATACTAGATAGACAAGTTCGGATATTAAGGACTAAGGATGTAGCTTTAGTTAAAGTACTTTGGATTAACAATAATGGGGATGAGATGACTTGGAAAGATGAAGAAGAGATGAAGACTAGGTATCCTCGCTTGTTTCCACTTCCGGAGGAGGATCAGACTAAGACATCACAACCTTTAGGTACGTATATGGTACTTGATTCTTATGTTAGTTATTGTTACTGGTCGTGTGAGGCCATTGGTGTTATTGATGATTGAAGCCCTGTGTGGCTTTGTATTTTTGGGTTTTCTGTGTGACAATTTGGTAGTAGTACCGTTACAGAGGAGACTCTGCCAAAATGTCTATAAATATCTCGTAGTTTAACATTCGAGGACGAATGTTTCTAAAGGGGGAAGATTGTTACACCCTGTGCGTCCCAAGGTGAAGGATAATGAATATGAGACTTGTTAATCATGATTTAAATGATTTTAAAGTCATAATATGACTATATATTATGTTTGGATGAAACATATAAAGTTTGGGAAAAATCGGATTAAAGTTGCGGAAAAACCAACTAAGAATTTGCCCTATAACAGAGCTTTTTGAGAAATAAACTTTGTGTGCTATATTAGGTATTTTTGGGACATATTATATACAATATTGAAGGTCTTGGAATGAAGTTTCCAACGCTCTTAACCGTTTGTTCATACGACATCCGGATAAAAAGATATAAGCGTCGGAAGATGGGCGAATGAGAGGGTGCCAAGCTAGCACCTCTTTGACTTTTCAAAAGTTGATAGATATGTTTTAACTCATCTCTCTCTCTCTCTCTCTCTCTCTCTCTCTCTCTCTCTCTCTCTCTCTCTTCAGTTTTACATAGAATCTTACTAGAGGACACCATAAAGTAAAACGGTCCTTGAGCTCTCTAATAGTGCTTCAAATAATACTAACATCCGGGTACGAAATCGAGAAGCGATAACATCAGAACGATCCCTACGACGTAAGTATCGCTATATCGCCTCTCTTTTTCTTTGTAGTTTGAGTTTTGGAATGTATTTAATAGTTACTAAAATTCCTAATTTATGTATTTAAGTGTTTAAATATCAAGGAATGTTGATAAATTCATTTTCTAATAGTTAGAACTCACGGGACGGTGATCGAAAGCCGTGAGTTCGAGTTATTTGACTTGTAGTGGACTGGTTTTTGAATTATTATTATATCCTCTATTCGCTATATCGCCTCTCTATATTCTTGATTCTCCATGTGAATTATTATTATATCCTCTATTCATGGATCTCAGAAAAATACGTATTTGATAAAGTTTGTCCGAAAGGCATACTGATTTTATGATATTCGAGAAATCTTATTAACGTATTTCTTATGCATTTCATGCATTTATAGATGTACATTGACCCATGACCAGAAGGCGTTATATACGCATATATTATATGTATATGGGATATGGAAAAAGGTTACGACGTTATATATGCACCACCACCTGATCAGCTAGTATACGTTGATGATTTTGCCCACAGTGGCTGAGATGATATGATGTTATGTACGCATATGCCTATGCATGGTATGACATTTATACGCACATGCATGACATTATAAATTTTCATGATTTACAGAGCTATTCAGAATTACAGATTGAGTTATTTACTCCATGTTTCTTTCATGTCTTTTATATACTACTGTCATGCCTTACAGACTCGATACTTTATTTGTACTGACGTACCTTTCGCCTGGGGACGCCGCGTTTCATGCCCGCAGGTCCCGATAGACAGGTTGACAGTTATCCAAGTAGGCTATCAGCTCAGGAAAAGATGTTGGTGCGCTCCATTTGCTCCGGAGTTGCTTATTTGGTCAGTATGATTCAGACATGTATTGTTTAGTATGTCGGGCCCCTGTCCCGACCTTTATGGTATTTATCTACTCTTACTGCTTACCACAGGTCGGCGGGTCTATGCGCCTAAGTTTGGAGACATTAGACGGCGGATCATAAGGGAGAGTCATGACACAATGTGGGCTGGTCATCCGTACCAACGTCGGACTAGGGCGTTGGTTGAGTCAGTCTACTATTGGCCATGCATGCGAGATGACATAGAGTATTATGTGCAGACTTGTCTTGTCTGTCAACAGGACAAGGTTGAGCAACAAAAACCCGGAGGATTTTTGGAGCCACTACTAGTTGTAGAGCGTCCAAGAAACTACCAGTTGCAGAGCGTCCATGGGACAGCGTGACTATGGACTTTATCACTTGCCTACCGAAGTTCGACGGTTATGGTACTATTATGGTGGTCATGGATAGATTTTCCAAATATGCCACCTTCATGCCCGCCTCACCAGGTTGCACTGCCAAGGAACCCGCCATGCTATTTTTTAAGAATGTGGTGAAGTATTGGGGCTTATCAAGGCATATTATCAGTGATCGAGACCCCCGTTTTACTGGAAACTTTTGGAGAGAATTATTCGACATACTTGGCACGGAACTGCATTTTCCACTAGTTTCCACCCACAGACAGATAGACAAACGGAACGGGTCAATGCCTTACTTGAATGCTACTTGAGGCATTATGTAAGCGTGCATCAGAAAGATTGGGCAAGGCTTCTAGACATCGCCCAATTCTCTTATAACTTGCAGCGGAGTGAGTCCACGGGGCGGACACCATTTGAGCTAGCCACATGCCAACATCCACAAACTCCACATTCATTACCAGCCGCATTCAAGGGAAAGAGTTTGGGGGCTTATCATATGACCAAAGGATGGGAGGAGCAGCTTGACACTGCTAAGTCCTACTTGGATAAGGCAGCTAAAAAGATGAAGAAGTTTGCGGATCGTAAGTGGCGTCCCACGGACTATAGAGTTGGGGACATGGTCATGGTGAAGTTTAACCCAAGACAGTTTAAGGCACTACAAGGCATGCATCAGAATCTGATTCGCAAGTATGAGGGGCCATTTAAGATAGTCGCCAAGGTAGGCAAGATCTCATACAAGCTTGACATGCCATCGTATCTAAAGATCTACCCCGTCTTCCATGCCATCATGCTTAAGCCATATCATGAAGATAAGGATGATCCGAGTAGGGGCCAATCAAGTCGAGCGCCTATGACTATCACCTCATCGCATGATAGGGAAATCGAGGCTATCATGGATTACCAGGCCAGGCGAAAACAAGAGCAAAAAGCCACCGCTATGTTCCTCATCCATTGGAAGGGCAATCACCGGAGGAGGCCACATGGGAACGATATGAAGACTTATGGCAATTCAAAGGTAAGATCCGAGAGTTTATGCAGCAACATTGCGCCGCGGTCGTCGCAACATTAGGTGGGGGAGAGAGTGATGAACCGCCATGTCATCATGCCACATAGGCGCCATTTGGCATATATTAATGCCATGTGAAAGCTTACATAGGAGGAAGGCTAGCATTTGTGAGAAAATTCTCGAGAAGTATGGACATTTCCTTTGGAAGACCCTAGATCCCTATGGATTTACTAGGAAAGTCCTTGGAATCTTGTAGGCTTGTAGAGAAATCTAGAGAAAATCCTTATCTTGTAAATATTAAGGACTTGTGTAACAAATAATATTTACACACTAGCCCATAGGAGACTAGTATATAAAGGGGGCCATTCATTTGTATTTCACCAAGCAAACAATTTAAGTTCTCTCTAATACAAAGCTTTCTTTAACAATTCTCTTGTGTTCTTTCTACCATTCTCTTAGCGATCTTGATTGTATTAAGCCTGATTTGGCATAGCAAGAACATGAGCAAATTGTCAAGTGCCGCACGTGTACTTAATTAACGACTAAGGACGTGACAACGTGTCAATAAAATTTCAATCCAACGTGAAACGTTTTAGCCTATTTTGAAACCTAAGCATATTTTGCTAATTCAAGATATTCAGATTTGGATTTGAAATTTGATTTCTTTTAAAAGTCTGTCCTAGTCCGTTGAGATTCTGTCTGGAGTCACGTTTTTAGCCATAAACTAACCTAAAGTTTGGCGGGTTAACCGTAACTAACGGATTATAAAAGGTGCTATAAAAACCTTCCTTTCAAGATATTTAGAATACTTATCTAGAATTTCTAAGGTTAAGAAGACCATAAAAACAGAGTAACTTTAAGCACTACTTAGTTAAAATTGGTGTCCAAATTTACTTTTAAACGAATTAGGTGACAACTCTCTTTAATTAATTAAACCTTCAGAATTACCAATATGTTATATTCTAGTTTCACCCGTGTTAAAATGGGGTATAACATCAGTTTAAAATGATTTTTATATATAGTATTATGTTACCCAAAGGTAATTACTTGTAAATGTGTATAATAAGTTGAATTGGTCACTGGAGAAGTACAATAAATAATTTGTTACAATATATTAGTAGATTAAATCACGCTAATAGTATAATATTTTTACACTGACAATTATATAAGCTAAGTCCTTTAAACAAAATTTAGCTTAAATGAGGACAAGCTTTTTTCCAAACGACCTATTAAGTTTGATTAATCCAATGGCAATGGAAGGAGGAGAATTAGACGTTAACCTTGTAGATTTAGTATAGCATTATTCTAATGTTGTGAGTTTGAAAATGCAGGGAATGGAACCAGTAAGATGAATTGCTTAGGAGATCAAGTGGAATATCTGATGTTGGAGAACTTAGCCATGAATATGATTGACATTTCATTTTGAATATTTATACATATCTTGTACGCGACGAGTCTTTATCTTTTTACCTAATTCAATGAAAGAAATACAGAAATTTCACTTCGTTAAAATCATGCAGGCTCATTAGACTGTTTGTAGCTATTTACTTCGTTGCACACTAGAATAGAATAGAATAATTGATTATATGCTTAAACACTTTTATCAAAGCATTAACGCTAATCTAAATCTACATATAGTTATTTTTGCACCCATATAAATGAACGTCCGACTTCAACGCATTGGGTTCATCCAATGATTAAGTCCGGCTATTTCTATGAGTAAACATTTGCTATTATCAGCTATCGGTCTAACTGTCACAACTCAAAATCCAACTAGTCGTGATGGCACCTAACCCAACCCGCTAGGTAAGCCAATTAACCTCTATCTACTTCCTATGAAATTCAATAAGATAATTAAGTAAAAGAAAATATCTGAATCTTATACATTTTCCAAGGACTCGTAGCACAAATCATGAGCTTCTAAGATTAGAATTTACAAACCTGGTATGAAATAAATACATCATCTGTTCGAAATGTACATAAACAGATTTTTATAAATCTAAGGCTACCATGAACAAGAGGCAGCTATATCCGGAACGCATGTACGTCTTCAATTCTAACTCCCGTCGATCACAAAACATCAGCATCCAACATCTGCACGCAAGGTGCAAAAGTGTAGTATGAGTACAACCGACCTCATGTATTTAATAAGTAATAAACCTAGCCTTAGATTGAAAGTAGTGACGAGCTGGAACAAAGGTCAGAGTCTAACACCAATAGCCAACAACACTTCATAACAACATAATGAAAGTAATAGAAGAAGTAACTTAGAAAATAGGCATATTTTTCAAGTATATCAGTAAAAACTCAAATCTTTTACCGAAATCGTCAAAAATATGAGTAGTTTGAAAACTGTAATTTTTCCCAAAAGCTTTCAACATGCAAATATTTCATTTTCAAATGGCATGAGGAAAATACATCTCTATGCCTATATGTCAATATGTGTGAGAAGTCATGAATGACGTGATACCGTACACCATGAGGAAAATGCATCTCTATGCATGTATGTCATGTGTGCATGTCAATGCAATATATCTCAAAGATGAACTCATGTACTCACACTCTGAGAGTACTCAATCTCACTTTCTCACACATTTCACTCATCCATGTACTCACAATCTAAAATACTCAATTACTCAGTACTGTATATGGCCAATCCAGCCCAGGGAAGATCCATCCCAAATATATATGTATATCCATCAACTGACAGTCAGTCACTCAGTACTGTATAAGGCCAATCCAGCCCAGGGGAAGATCCATCCCCAAATATCAATGATTCGGACAAGATCCATGTCCAGGAAAAATTCATCCCTCAATATAAATGCTTCGGGCAAGATCCATACCCAGGGAAGATCCATCCCTCAGCCCAAGCGCCATAATAAGCCAGATCCAGCCATAAATCAATATAACATGCTACGACGTGCAGTCCGATCCTATAATATCAGTCACACTCAGGTCCTCGGCGTCACTCAGTCATCAATCTCTCCAGTCTCTTGGGCTCACAATGCCATGAAACTAGCCCAAAATGATGATATGGTGTGTAAATAAATAGCAACAGAGACTGAGATATGATATGAAATAAATAAACATGACCGAGTATGAAATTACAATTTAAACAAGTAATTCAACAGTAAAATGACCTCAGTGGGTCCCAACAGAATAAGCATGTCTCCTAGATATGGTTTCTAACATGGATCACAGCTCAATGGCTCAAGTACGTAGAGATTTTATGGTTACAGATAAAATCAGGTAACTACACAGTACCACAAAATAAAATAGAGTCACAATTCACACGGTGCACACCCACATAGGGGTGGGCATAAAATCTGAAAAACCACATTCTGAACCGGACCGAATTAATTCGGTATTTCGATTTTGGTTATTTTGGTATTTCGGTATTTCGATACTATTTCGGTATAAATATTTCATATATTTGGTATTTTGGTACGATCCTCGGTATTGAGGTTTCGATATACCGAAATACCAAAATTTTAGGCTTAATAGTTTATCTCAATTTTCAAATAGTCCTAGGCAGCCCAACACAAAGATGATATTGTTGAGTGCTCAACCCAAATTTAATTTTTTACCCTTAGGCCCAAGTCCAACCCCACTTACACTAACGATAGAAAATTAGGAATTAGCATACCTAGGGCTGGATAGGATTTTTCAATTTCTCAACTTTCCCTCAATTCTCAAAAGCTCTGTCGCTGACCCACTGTGACCTGTGAGATCGAGTTCGAGCCTTCGACCGCCGATTGTGCGACAGAGACCTACTGCCGATTGTGCGATAGAGACCTACTGCCAATTGTGCGATAGAGACCCACTATCGATTGTGTGACACCCACTGCCTTTCTCTTTAATGGACCCGATGTCTTGAATATTTTCAATTAAGTTGTTCTTCTCCATTTATTCACGTGGGTAGAATTAAATACCAACTTGATCTGTTGTAGTTTACTATGTGTTTGGTAATGTGGTATTAAGTTTGTTCAAGATTTTATAATGTAGTAAAAGCACTGTGTTAGCTATGAAATTTTTGCCTCTGGGATCATTGTGGGCTTTGACAATCTTGTCTGTGGGTGAGTATGAAATAATTTTCTTCTCATTCATGGAATTCTACTTCGTGGTGTCAAATTTAAAGAAATGCTTTTCTGCCCTTTATTTATTGTTATTCCTTTTATTTCTTTTATAAAAGGTTGTGTGTAGGAACAATTGGAAGCAGTTGTGCCTTATCCGATGCACAAAACTCCACGTTTTTTGTTAAGATCCTTGTAATCGAGATTTGTGGTAGTGCACTTGGGTTGTTCGGTGTTATTGTGGGAATTATATATAGCATTATATCCCAACACAGTGTTGTTACTCTGTTTTAGAAGCTTGAACAACTTGATCGAAGTAAGATTTAGCTCAAGGACAGATGTTTCACATTAGGCATAATCTTGATTGTTGGGAGATTTGAAAGACTTTGGTATGATACCTAAACTGTACCAAAACCGTACCGAACCAAATAAGAAAATACCGAACCGTACCGAACTACTTTGGTACGGTATTTGGTACGCATAATTGATATACCAAATACCGAATTACCGAACCGTAGTTATTAAATACTGAACCGAACTACTGAACGACCAACCCTACGCCCACACGCCCGTCACCTAGCATGTGCGTCACCTTAGCACCAAACACATAACACGTAATTCAGTATTTCATACCCTCAGCACCAAGTTTAGAAGTGTTACTTACCTCGAACAAGCCAAATTCAATATCCAGCAACCCAAACGATGATAAAAAATATCATCCCACGCGTACCGACCTCCGAACGGCTCGAAACTAGCCAAAAGCAACTCAAATACATCAAATAATGCCAAAGAAAACAAAACCAATCGATAAAGGTTGAATCTTTAATCAAAATTCCAAAATCGATCAAAAGATCAAACATAGTCTCGCGCCTCGAAATACGACAAAACTCACAAAATACGATAAGCCATTCAATTACGAGTTCAGCCATACTATTTTTACTCAAATCTGACTCCGAATCGATGTTCAAAACTCAAAATTTTACTTTATGAAATTTTAGACAAACCCCCCAAATTTTACTTTGAAATCATCAATTAAATGGCAAAAACAAAGATGGATTCATGAAATATAACCAAAATCGAGTATAGAACACTTATTGAAAATCGCCTCCAAAAATTGTCCTAATCCGAGCTTCCTAACTGAAAATATGACCAAATGAACAAACCTTCGATATTAAGTATTTTTACCCAGCTGTTCTGTCTCGTTTGGTGTGGCAAACAATTCCGAAACTTACTTTTGATACCCCCAATGGATTCCTTATAAAATTTCAGTCAAGTTAGGCTTTTGAATCACTCCATTTGACATTATAATGAAGGAGATACGTTAGTTTTAATATTTGGAAATAGTGCAGATCTTTAAATACGAAGCCAGTGGCAATTGCGTAATTAATGTGAAACATCTGACAACCCAATTCATAGTAAAATAACCATAAAATTCTCATACGATGACCAATTGCGATGATTCTTTTTGCTCTGGCTCCGTAATTACGATACAGATATAATTCTTCAATCAAAACAGAAATCGGAGCTCATTTGTTCAATGTGGTGCCATTTATGCTTTAAGAAACGACGTCGAAACGTAAGAAAAACGAGCGCAACACAACCCAAACCTATCCGAAACTCACCCGAGCCCCTCGGGACCCCGTACAAACATACCAACAAGTCCTATAACATAAAACAGACCTACTCGAGGCCTCAGATCGCACATAACAACATCAAAACGACGAAACGCACCTCAAATCAAACTTAATGAACTTTCGACTTCCAAAACCTCGCGCCAAAACATATCAAATCAACTCGTAATGAACTCAAATTTTACACACAATTCCTAATACATCATACGGAGCTACTCGTGTCCCCAAACTACCGAGCGAAGTGCAAATACCCAAAACGACCGGTCGGGTTATTACATTCTCCCCCACTTAACCTTACGTTCGTCCTTGAACGTGCCAAAAGTTGTTCCTAAGCCATCATACCGCCGTGTAACCTTACCATTCACATACCCGGGGGTGATCCCACGTCACTCTATTTCAACTAGGCCCGACAACACCACACAAGTGAATATCATTACTCTATCCTTAGTTCGTAAACCACAGTATCCAATTTCCAACATCCGGAATTTAGTACAAGACCCGAACTCCGCATCTACAAACTGTATAAGTGTGAACAAGATGTATCAAGCCATAACCATAGCCCAAGATACAATCACATGATATACCACATAACTCAAATACTTGTGGCAATAATTTTCGACCACAATACTGCTCGAAACAAATCCGGTACCGGTAATAAACCTCGCATTGAACAAAACCTCATTCTAAAACCTTCTTACACTGCCAATGATGAAAGAAACACGCAGAAACTCATAACCACTTATCAGATCAAGAAGTCATGGAATTCCATATCATTCGACAAGAACTATAGCAAATTTCTAAGCAGATTAACGACATTATCCTTTCAAATATACCGCAATCAAATCCGATAACACCAATTCTACATTCGACGACCTCATCTTATCAAATACAAGCTACTCTACTGGCATGCCACACGATTATACCCAGAGCCAAAAATCGTGCAATCCGCGCACCAATACGCAACAATGCAAATGTATTCAATCATAGGAAATGACTCAAATGAGGGAACCACACCGCAAGCTCAACAAGTACCACCACAACGCAATGCTAAGAACCCACCATACACCGTAGAACCAAAATACATGAATCTAACACAAAGGATTATATCCCAACATAACTTCGCTGCAATGCCCGACCCCGTCCAAACACTGGTCCACATGAAATGCCTCCATTCAAGATGCTCAAAATCAACAACCACGTGCAATTTGACGTCTAGTACCCCAGGTGTATGACCATAATCACGAAGAAGAAAATAACACAATATACCACAATCCGGAAAGACCATAACTAAGGCGTAATAAACCATTCCACATCCCAATCACCATCTCGCTCGAATTCCGCTACAAGGACCAAACAGAACCGCACCGTGTGTGCATATAACCAATGAATCACAACCCTTCGTAGCATGGAAGAGTAACACATAGAACATATCTGATATGAATAAAATCAATTCTAACCAAATGGCACATCCCTCAACAATAGTAGTTTGGAATCAACAAATCCGACCTGGTGTAGAATACACATCCTCATTGGGCCTACCAATGGGCCCCCAAATCAACTCCGGTCATCCCCGAATGGACAAATAGCCCTACAAAAGTCCACAACAACCTAACCATAACACATACTATCATCTGGCTGGCTTTGGCCACACCTTCACAGTCCACAACCATGAAACAACCTGCTTCTGAGAACTCCCAGTCTCCAAATCCATAGAGCACAAGAATCACCATATCTGATCCCAACTCCACCGCCCGAATGTCTAACACATCTCTCATACACGATCATCCCACGAGGAATACTTATATAATTCTTTCGTGCCACATAAAAAAATCTGAATATCAGCAATCGATCAACCAGGCGAGTACCACAATACCAATGAAGCATCCGTAAGTCAAATCACAATGCGCCTTCTGAGATACGCTCCCTTCTCAGGCAAAACCAAGCAATTATAGCATTCATCTAAACATCAAAAACCATCCATACTGTCTATGAATTTATAACCTTCTCTTCAAAACTAAACCATGAACTTGCACACACAAACCTTAATCCCACATAACACACCACATCTATCATGCCATCATATGAAAAATACGAGAACCTCATAATCAACTCCGAGTCACAAGTAGAATACATATATGATCAGTCAGAAACCTTCATTTGATCCCATCCAGTAGGAAATCACAATACTCAACATGCTCCTCTCGCCAGTAGGAAATACCCACCTCGAACCGTGATAGAAATCATCAAGAACTCTTTGGATATCCATTTGCACATAGCCAAGCTATCAAAACCGAATCCCTCTAACTCAACCAACCCATGCAGTCACCAAAACCCAAGAGTACTGCAACAAAACACCTGTAGAGACTCACCACATCATAAGTACCCAAAGAACCGATCATATCCATTATGATGTTGATCCAACCTACTACTAAACTGTCCTATTTCTCTGAGTTCCTTCCGAATTTCCTTCAAATTGATACTTCTCCTCGCCATAATACCACAACCCTCAACCAAAACTCACCACATGAGACCCTATCATGAAACCACACCACCCTAAGGCCCATAAGTCATTGTATTCCTTCTTAAGCACCCCAAAAGTACCACAACTGAGACACCTACTCTGAAGAGATCTTCTGTGAGTCTAGAGACATTTTCTTCACCTTTCAGATACTAAAATGTAAAATCCATAATGATATAGAAATACCACGAGCCTCAATACCATCTAATGCAAATCTCAGATATTAGACATATACAAATCCAAAAAATTCTCAATTGCTACATATAAATCTTAAACCCATTAGAACCTTCTCGAGAGTCTTCCACTCTGTTCAAATCTCAGTTAAACTGACCAATCGGATCGAACGACCTGTGCCCCATTAGCACACCAACACCCTAAGAAGTAATCCACACCCATAAGCAACCGAGTGAATCCTTACTCCATGCACACTACATCCGTCACGAATAACAAACTCAAATCATCTCGTGATTTCCATATACCCATAAAGTGTAATACAACCCGTATCCAGAAATTCCCTTACTCGAGTCATCCTCGATCTCAACCTCTACAAGTCATAACTGATTCATAAGTATACCTCAAACCGAAACCATTACAACACATAATTGTGTAATCCACTTATCGATAGCAGACTCCCCCACTTGGCTCAAAGCCATGGAATAAAACATCTGATAACTTACAATAACCATACCCCATTACTGCCATAATACCACAGTGAGATTCAACCAAATCCTTCATAAGCTCATGTAACACAAACCATCTAATACCTCAAATTATATGCAAATCTCTCATTCATCCTCGTGACGGTCAGGTCAACTATTACAACCGATCCAAACTCAAATCGCACGAATATAACCCACTGGTAGAAAATAAAACCTCCACACAACGTCATAAAAATCACATATCCGTAGATTACCTCGTAGGTTAAAACCCACCTGCTTAGCCTCAAACTGACATCTCTTTATACCCTTTCACATGCACAACTACTACGCAATCACTTAATCTTCTTGAGTCTAAACTCACCAACAAGGTATGAGAACCTAATTCATTCCACAATTAAACAACATGAAAGATCCTCCAATACACTCATAACTCGAGACTATACGTCATATCAAGACAGAAATCAAGCACCCAATAGTCCTTTTTACATCTCAAGCAAACGTTTCTCGTTACATTTAATCCATCTGAACACATCCCGCAGTCACATCATACTCATCATATAGCTATCCAACCACTCATCGAGCCTCAAATTCCACTAATATGGACATTACCGGACTTATAAGTCCAAAAGTACGTGCTCACACAGTCGAAATCTCCGTGCTCAAGCTACAGTCAAAACCTGGCCTCAAGTCCTCCAGACTAGCCCATCATCAACACATCGAAATCACATCTCATACCTAATCCATGGAATCACAAGCCGTCGATGCACAACTGATACCGAGTGCTCACATGTGCATACAAATGCATGGAAGGAATTCAAAGGGTTACGCTTCAAGCTGAATCAATGCTGCACGATAAGGAAATAAAGATGGAAAGTATATCCTAAATGTCATGTAGCCTCTCAAAGATAGGTATGGACATCATCATACCGATCCACAAGGCTCTACTAGACACTTGCTCATGACTTGTAGAACCTATGAACCTAGAGCTCTGATACCAACTTGTCACGACCCAAAATCCAACTAGTCATGATGACACCTAACCCAACCCACTAGGTAAGCTATTTAAACTCTATTCACTTCTAATGAAATTCAATAAGACAATTAAGTAAAAGAAAATATCTGAATCTTATACATTTTCCAAGGTCTGGTAGTACAAATCATGAGCTTCTAAGATTAGAATTTACAAAGCTGGTATGAAATAAATACATCATCTGTTCGAAATATACATAAACAGATATTTATAAATCTAAGGCTATCATGAACAAGAGGAAACTACATCCGGAACGCAAGTACGTCTTCAATTCCAGCTCCCGTCGATCACAGAAATATCAACATCTAACATCTGCACGCAAGGTGCAGAAGTGTAGCCATGTACTTAATAAGTAACAAACCTAACCTTAGGTTAAAAGTAGTGATGAGCTGGAACAAAGGTCGGAGTCCAATACCAATAGTCAACAATAGTCCATAACAACATATTGAAAGTAATAGAAGAAGTAACTAAGAGATAAAATGTTCAGCATGTTTATAGTTCCAGAAAATAGGACTGTTTTTCAAGTATATTAGTAAAAACCCAAATATTTTACCAAAATCGCCAAAAATATGAATAAGTTTGAAAACTGTAATTTTTCCCAAAAGCTTTCAACAGGCAAATGTTTCATTTTCAAATGGCATGAGGAAAATACATCTATATGCCTATATGTCAATATGTGTGAGAAGTCATGAATGACGTGATACCGTACAACGTGAGGAAAATGCATCTCTATGCCTGTATCTCATATGTGCATGTCAATGCAATGTATCTAAGAGATGAACACATGCACTCACACTCTGAGAGTACTCAATCTCACTGTCTCACACTTTCCACTCATCATGCTCAACAACTCGACATACTCAGTTACTCAGTATTGTATATGGTCAATCCAGCCTAGGGAAGATCCATCACGAATATATACATAGCAACTTAGAGTTAGTCACTCAGTACTGTATAAGGCCAATGCAACACAGGGAAGATCCATCCCCAAATATAAATGCTTCGGGCAAGATCCATGCCTAGGGAAGATCCATCTCTCAATATAAATCAATCGCGCTCACTGGGGGTGTGTGCAGACTCCAGAGGGGCTCCTTCAGCCCAAGCGCCATAATAAGCCAGATCCAGCCATAAATCAATATAACATGCTACGACGTGCAGCCCGATCCCATAATATCACTCACACTTAGGCCCTCGGCTTCACTCAGTCATCAATTTATCCAGTTTCTTGGGCTCACAATGCCATGAAACTAGCCCAAAATGATGATAAATGATGATATGATGTGTCAATAAATAACAACAGAAACTCAGATATGATATGAAATTAATGAACATAAATAAGTATGAAATTACAATTTAAACAAGTAATTCAATAGCAATATGACCTCAGTGGGTCCCATCAGAATAAGCATGTAGCTTAGACATGGTTTCTAACATGGATCACAGCTCAATGGCTCAAGTACGTAGAGATTTTATGGTTACAGATAAGATCATGTAACTACACAGTACCACAGAAATAACGGAGTCACAATTCACACGGTGCACGCCCACACGCCCGTCACTTAGCATGTGTGTCACCTTAGCACCAAACACACAACACGTAATTTAAGGTTTCATACCCTCAACACCAAGTTTATAAGTGTTACTTACCTCGAACAAGCCAAATCCAATACCAAGCAACCCAAACGATGCTAAAACATGCCATCCCATGCGTACCGACCTCCGAACGGCTCGAAACTAGCCAAAAGCAACTCAAATACATCAAATAATGCCAAAGGAAACAAACCCAATCGATAAAGGTTTAATCCAAATTCCAAAATCGACCAAAACATCAAACCCAAGCCCGCACCTCAAAACCCGACAAAACTCACAAAATCCGACAAGCCATTCAATTATGAGTCCAACCATAGTAGTTTCACTCAAATCTGATTTCGAATCGATGTTCAAAACTCAAAAATTCACTTTATGAAAATTTAGACAAAACCCTCAAATTTCACTTTGAATTCATCAATCAAATTCCAAAAACAAAGATGGATTCATGAAACATAACCAAAATCAAATATAGAATACTTACCCCAATCTATATGGTAAAAATCGCCTCCAGATATTATCCAAATCCGAGCTCTTCAACTCAAAATATGACCAAATGAACAAACCTTTGATATTAAGTATTTTTGCTCAGCTGTTCTGCCTCGTTTTATGTGCCAAACAATTTCGAAACTTAGTTTTGATGCCCCCAATGGATTCCTTGTAAAATTTTAGTTAGGCTTTTGAATCACTCCATTTGACCTTATAATGAAGAAGATATGTTGGTTTCAATATTTGGAAATAGTGCAGATTTTTAAATACGAAGCCAGTGACAATTGCTTAATTAATATGAAAAATCTGGCAACCCAATCCTTAATAAAATAATCATAAAATCTTCATACAATAACCAATTTCGACGATTCTTTTTGCTATGGCTCCGTAATTACAATACGGATCTAATGCTTCAATCAAAACAGAAATCGGAGCTCATTTGTTCAATGTGGTACTATTTATGCTTGAAGAAACGACGTCAAAACATAAGAAAAACGAGCACAACACAACCCAAACCTATCCGAAACTCACTCGAGCCCCTCGAGACCCCGTACAAACATACCAACAAGTTCCATAACATAACACGGACCTACTCAAGGCCTCAGATCACGCATAACAACATCAAAACGACGAAACACATCTCAAATCAAACTTAAATGAACTTTCGACTTCCAAAAACCCGCGCCGAAACATATCAAATCAACTCGGAATGAACTTAATTTTTGCACACAAGTCCTAATACATCATACGGAGCTACTCGTGCCCCCAAACTACCGAGCGAAGTGCAAATACTCAAAACGACCGGTTGGGTTATTATACTAACTCATTGATTGAAATGAAAACATAATATTAATTAAGTAGACCAGTAATAAACTAGGGGCCTTATGAAGCTCTCATTTTTTTTTTCCAATTTAGTATTGAAAAATCCACGAAGGTCGTGACCCAAAATCTCCTAAAAGTCGTGATGGCGCCTAACACTGCCGTCAGGCAAGCCAATGGTGAATGGTTAACTTAATTACTCATTTTAGTATTTTAAAATCATAATTTTCATTAATCAAATAGTATGAAATAGAATTTACAAGGTAAATGATAATACTTAAATAAACTATAATAACGAACAAACAGTAAGTACCTCCCAAAACCCAGTGTCACAAGTGCATGAGCATCTATTAATGAGTACAACAAAAATACAACATCCGTTTGAAATACAAGTTAGACAAAAAATATAAATAACTCTGATGGAGACTCTGTATGCTGCGGATCGTATCAGGGAAGAGCAGCTCACCATAAAGTCCCCACAACAGTCGCGCCTCTGCACCCAGAGGACCACCAGAAACATATGTGTATACCTGCACAATAAGTGCAGCAAGTGCATCATGATTACGTAAATCAACGCGTACCCAGTAAGTATCTAGCCTAACCCCAGATAAGTAGTGATGAGGGATCGACACCGACACTTACTAGTGGTCCAATAAGACAGATACAGTAAGAAGTAAACATATATGGGGCAGAGTAACAAACAGAATAAACTCGTGTAAATACGTAGTACAATCCCCCTCTCAACCAAAAACTTAAACTCTATTAACAGTTACCTCTTCAACCGAAGAATATATATATAATGGACCTCACTAGATAGATTGTCATAATTCAAATCAGGAAAATTACCAAATGCACTGGCCTCTTGACAAATATTACGCACGATTCCATAGGAGTATGTTTATAGAAATGCTGAGGCGTGCGGCCCGATCCCATCATAATATGGTACATAACCATAGATACATCTATTATATTGTCGAGGCGAACGGCCCGCTCCCATGAGAGTGTGATACATAATCATGCCGAGGTGTACGACCTGATCCATCATAATGTGCGCACTGCTAAGTGTCGAACGACACGAACCATAAATGTATCTATCCTGCCGAGACGAATGGCCCAACCCCATTAGAATAAGAAGCTTTGACGGGTCCTTGACCCACTCACGAAGGGACATGTGAGTTATAAGAAGCTTTGGGAAAACCTTTAGATGAGAACGCATAACGCGGGAGAAAATCGTAAGAGGAGTGCAATTATTTCATGGAAAATCATGAAGTTCGTCAAATCTCTACAATAACAAGTCTATCACTCTACGCAAGTCTAATCTCAAGTCGTAACGTAAAATAAATGGATTTAATAGGCAAGAGACTTCTCAAATAGTACAGCTATAACATGGTGTGAACCTAAGTCTACCCGAACAATAACATGGATTTAGCTACGTATGGACTCTCATCACCTCGTGCGTACGCAACCCTCGCATCAAGTAGCAAATATCAAATACATCACCTAGGGGTAGTTCCCCCCTCATAGAGTTAGACATGATATTTACCTCGCTCCGACGTTCCATAACTGACTCCAAAGCTTCTCCAACAACTCAAACCGATGCCCATCGATCCAAAACTAGTCAAACAAGGTGAAAACCAATCAAAATATACTCTAATACCCATAATTAATCAATTTAAATAATTCCCAACTCCGCTCAAAAAGTCAATAAAGTCGACCCTTGGGCCCACATGCCCGAATTCCGAAACTTTTAAGATAATCTTTACCCATAACACTAAGAAGTCAAATGTATGATTTATTCCCAATTCCATGCCCAATTTCGTGGTCAAAATCCAAAAATACCAAATTCTAGGTCTTCTACCAAAATACCAAATTTCTATAAATTTCCATGTTTAAACCCATATATAAACCATGTATTTAACTTGTAATAGGTGGGAATCACTTAACTTGTATTGCTTGATGAAAATCTCCCCTTGAATCTCTCCAAAATCGCCCAAACCAAGAGAGAAATGAGCAAAATTCCCGATTTAAAACAAGTGTGCCCAGGTCCTTCTTCTTCGCGATCGCGAAGGCCAAATTCCACTGCCCCCAAAAACTCCTCTTCGCGTTTGCGATGTCGAAAGGACCTGACGCTTTGCGTTCGCGGTCCCACAGACGCATTCGCGAAGAACAACACCAGCCACTAGCACCAACACCAGCAGCTTAGCCGAATTTGTTTCGAAACACACCCGAGGCCCCCGGGACCCCGTCCAATCATATCAACCCATTCCAAAACATAACACAGACCTACTCGAGGCCTCAAATCATACCAAACAACATCAAAACTACAAATTGCGCATCGATTCAAGCCTAATGAACTATTGAACTTTTAACTTCCACCTCAGATGCCGAAACCTATCAAATCACGTCCGATTGATCTCAAATTCTGTACACAAGTCACATTTGACATTGTGGACCTACTCTAACTTCAGGAATTGGAATCCAAACCTGATATCATAAAGTACCTCCCGGTCAAACATCCTAAAAACTTTCAAATTTCCAACTTACGCCAAATGACCTACGGACCTCCAAATCCACATCTGGACTCGCTCCAAAGACCATAATCGCCATACAAAGCTATGCCCATGCTCAGAATCCCAAACGGACATCAATAACATTAAAATACACTTCAACCCAAATTTATGAAATTCTTCCAAAATGCCAACTTTCCATAATAGGCGCTGAAATGCTCCCGGACGACCCGATACTCAACCTGAACATACACCCAAGTCTGAAATCATCATACGTATTACACCCCATATATTCGTACATAAGAGTATTCGTAAGTCAATTGATGTAAGCTCATAAATGAGATCATATTTGAGAGTACATAAAGTAAGTTAATCATGTTACCTTGGAGGTTACCAATCTTTAAGATCATGAATAACAAGTACCAAGAGTATTGGAAGGCTTAGAAGCTAAACAAATTGAAGAAAATAAGTTTCGTCGAAAGTCGATAAATTTGGAATGTTATAACATGCACTTTGGGGTGAGACTAGGGTTCTTAACGTGATAAGAGGTTATGTTATGAGTTATTTTAGTCTTATTATATTCTTGTGTTACATTTTGAAGTCAAGCGAGTTGTGGAACAAAAGTTGGCAAAGGTCATCACAAGTTACATTTATAAATATGCTAAATATTAGGTCAAATGTAGTGGAGCTTTTCTCCCAATATACTTAGAATTACGGGATTATCCATATAATAAATTAAAGATCTACAAGTCTAGTTTCTAGCGCATTAAACCGTTCATCGATACGACATTGGAGTGGAGAGTTATTTGCAGTTTTGCGAGGCTGCACAGACTACATAAGTGACAAGTAGGTGTATCACTGAAGCTTTTTGAGCAATATATTTCATGTGCTATATGAGGTCTTTTTGGGACATATTATATACAAAATTAAAGGTCTTGGAATGTAGTTTCTAACGCTGTTAACCGTTCATTCATACGACATCCAGATAAAAAGATATAAGCGTCAGAAGAAGGGCCAATGCTAGGGTGCCAAGCTAGCACCTCTTTGACTTTTCAAAAGTTGATATATATAGGGTTTTAAATCATCTTTCTATTCATTTTTCATAGAACACGACCATAGAGACGTTCTTTCTTCATTTTTCCACAAAACACAACCAGAGAATAGCCATAAACATATCCTTAAGCTCTCTTCTAGGGTAAAAAAGATTAACATCCCTGGGTACCAAATCAAGAATCGATAACATTAGAACGATCCCTACGATAGGAAGGTGATTCATAGTTAAGGAAACATCTAATTTCTGTATTTAGGCTTTAAATATCAAGGAAGTTTGATAAATTCATTTTCTACTCGTTAGAACTCACCGGACGGTGATCGAAAATCGTGAGTTCGATTTATTTTACTTTTAGTGGATTGTTTTGTAGTCCACTCGTGTTGGCCTATTGTGATACTTATTTATGGAGTTTGGAAGGCTAAAGGATATGGAGAAATTCCACATGTGGTAGGGTAATGGGCCGGTTGCATTACGTTGCAATTTCAGGCTAATTGGTAACTTGTTGATTGGGTGTGTTATGGTATATTTGGGGTTTTTGTTGTATTAAAGGCCCCGAATTGAAGTTAGGTTATTTTTGAATTGCTGATTGTATTGCTCTGGTTGTTGTTGTTGGTATATGGTATTGAAGAGGCCCTAGTTATAGGGGAGATGCTCCCCAAATTTACATAAACGAGCTACTTATTTAAGTTGCGGACTTAGCCTTAATCAACACTGATTTTGAATCTCCTTATACAATGGTAGATTGAGTTGAGTTGTTTGAAGAATTGCTTGGAAGGTATTATAGACTCAACGGAGTTAAGGTATGATAAGGCTATCCCTTCTTTCATTTTGGCATGATCCATATGATACAACAAAATGAGCAAGCACACAACTTTCATAAATGATTCTATTCTTAGAAGTACTAGGGTTGCCTATGTTCTTGATTCCCCATATGTCCTACTATCATATCGTCGTTTCATGGGTCTCATGACATTCCGAGAGATCTTATTGACTTACTTCATTATGCATTGCATTCATTTGTACATGTATATTGAGCCATGACCAAATGGCATTATATATGCATATAGTATATGTATATGGGGTATGGGGAAAGGTTATGGTGTTATATATGCACCACCACCTGATCAACTGGTATACGTTGATGATTTCACCCACAGAGGCCGAGATGATATAATGGGATGCCTTCAGAGACTTGATGATTTTATGTACGCATATACCTATGCCTGATATGACATTTATACGCATATGCATGTCATTATAAATGTTTCATGATTCATAGAGCTATTCAGACTTACAGGTTGAGTTCTTTACTCCATGTTTATTTCATGTCTTTATATACTGCTTTCATGCCTTACATACTCGATACTTTATTTTTACTGACATCCCTCTTGCCTCAGGATGTTACGTTTCATGCCCGCAGGTCCTGATAGATAGGTTAATAGTCCCCCTAGTAGGCTATAAGCTCAGCGGAAGGTGTTGGTGCACTCCACTTGCTCCAGAGTTGCCTATTTGGTTAGTATGATTTGGACATGTATTGATCGGTATGTCGGGGCCTTATCCCGATCTTTATGACATTTATGTACTTTTAGAGGCTTGTAGACAGATATCATGTGTATGGATACTTGTATGGAATTTTTGGCCTATGTTTTGAGTGTACAAATGTTCTTGTTGGCCTTATAGGCCCATATGTCACATGTATAAGTTTCTATATCATGTTGGGTCGTCCTATGTCTAGTATTCTATTATGTTTTATTCTGGTTATCTCATGACGACCATTTTGGCCCATTTACCCATGATAGTACGATAAGAAAGATTTTTATGTTGGTACTCGGTTGAGTAAGGTACCGAGTGCCAGTCGTGGCCCTTTGGTTTGGGTCGTGACAAAAGTGGTATCAGAGCAGTTCTGTCCTAGGGAGTCTACAGGCCGTGTCTAGTAGAGTCTTGTTTATGGGTGTGTTGTGCACCACACTTGTAAGCAGGATGCTACAGGGCATTTAGGATTGTCATTCTTTATTCTTACTCTAGATCATGTGGTAGAGCCCAGTTGTAAGAATTCAATCTTCTAAATTATATTTTATTCGTAATACAATGATATCTTATCCAGAAAGAAAATGGTTGGTAAGAGATTGAATGTGGCCGTGGAAGAGTTGAGTTAGAGGAACTCGACTTTACATCATGCTTATGATAAGTAAATGTAAGGTCTTCAATAGATTATGTGTGTATTAAGACGTGTAAGCTTCTTAATAAGGAGCCCTAAGGCATGAATATCTATCCACCCATAGGGTAAAAAGCAATAAGAGAATTAGAAGGTAGATACAAGTTTCAACAAGTAAAAGAAGCAAGGTAAAGAAGGGTATGAGGTACCCAGTTAGTGAAGATTATCAGTATTTACCATTAAGCCAGATAAATATAAGCATTTTGAGTTACTTTCAATAGTAACAGGGATATATAAAATTGGACACACCCATCTCAGTTATGCCCTATAGGAGCTAACAGATATAGTTTAAGAGAATGATGGGATATCAGGATCCAATTGGGGTTAGAGTAAACCAAAATGGTTGATGGATTGTTAGTGTTCGCTGGCATTTCTGAAGGATATTGCAAACGTGGTAATAGTTCTTCTTGTGAGACACCTAGATGGTGCACTCTAGAATAAGTACAGTTAGATATGAATACTAGAATGTTCAGAAATTTCAGAAGATAGGTAGTGGAATCCTAGAAGGGATAAATATTTACCTTAGTATGATTCCCGTCCCTAGTTAAGAAAAAGGAGAGAGAATGTTAGGCGCCCCGAAGAGCTAGTGAGATGAAGCAAGGGGACCTAAAAGTGAAAGAACATTTTGTTGAAGTTTTCGGAATAAAGTGATAGACATAAATATTGGGTGGAGAATAAGAAGAGAGTAAATGAAGCATTATGAGTAAGATGTGATAAATGGATGATAACAGTAAATTAAAATATGACACGATGACAGAGTCTGTAGTCAAGTGAAGGAAAAGACAAGAGGTGACAGGCCTTGAGACAATAAAAGAGTATAGGCCAAAGGTCATATCCTCATTTCGAGAAATGAGTTGGTGAGTCCAACGTGATTACCAGAAGGCTAAGTTAGACCCCAGAGTAATGGAAATCAGTATGGGCTAGTGAATAAGATAAACTGAACATGAATTAGGGATCAGAATTATTTGATAATATTCGACATCATGACAATTTCAGAGATCGCGTTCCAGAAATAATAGAATAATAACCTTTAAAGGTCATTTAGAAAGATGCTTCCCTAAAGCAAGCACTGTGAGCAGAGTTAAGATTAAGGGACTAAGTGTGCCAGTTACACTAGGTGTCACCTTCGTGAGTAAGAAATTCAGTTATCCCTGGTATAGAAGGGATATCGCAAGGAGAGTAAGAGTCCATTAAGATGTGAAAAGATGCCAAATATGAAGAGCACGGAGGTAAGTACCTAAGAATAATTGTAGGCGAGTAAGAACATCAAAAATTCTTTCGGGTATACCACGTAATAAGCTCACAGCTTTATAGGAGTCAAAGAATCTCCACTAAGTACTAAAATGAAAGACTAGCTGAGGAAATAAGGAAGAAGGCTTCGGCCTAAGCATAGTGACCTAAAGAGGAAATGATCTTGTAACAACACTCTTACTACACTATCGTATACACTCTATGAGAAAGTGACACCTATCATGGCTAATGAATGGAAAAAAAAAATCAAAGGTGATATTTGAGATTATATGAGTTACAGGAAACTCCAATATTCGCGGGCAATGCGATAAGCCATGTATTCAAGAAACAAGTGGCAGAACGACCAGGAAAAGTAATTGCTTACATTTAAAGACAACTGAGAAGGCATGAAAGGAAATCTATGGTGGTAACAATTTAAAGGAAGATTGCGAGTAGTATAAATAGATATGTATAGGTCGTAATCTAAAGTATGATAGAGAGACAAGGTTTTAGCTAAATAGGAGTAAGGATATGAAAAAGTGAGTGAGAAGGTGACGAGAACAGGTAAGGCCTCGGGATTAAGCCCATCAAAACAAGAGTGTTGATGGTTTTCGTAAGTTATAGAAAGCTCGGTATAGCCTTAATGAATGCAAAGGAGTCTAATACTAGTAACATTTAGAAGAGATGGAATGCTGCCCTGGAAGTATAATAAGAGTGTAATGATGATAGATAAGAGGATGACGTTTAGGCCTCTGATTGAGTAATGATTTTTAGAAAAGGGATTTCGTGAATTGCACGGAATTAGAATACCCCCATAATATGAATCATGTTGGGATTCTATGAAATACGATTATTGAAGTATAGTATCGTCACTAGGTGGATCAGGCAAATTACTTCAAATATTCCCTGATGCAACATAATTCCTAGTGATAATGTATTACGTAAGAGGTTTCAAGTTATCAGTGGTAGATTATGGATCAACATTAAGGTGAATCCACAATGGATAGATAAAAGTTACAAACTATGAGATGAGATCAGGACGTCATTATTAAGATGAATAGTAATGAGGAAGCATTAAAGGACTTAGATTTATACATATAGGATAGGCAGCGAGAGAGTAACCTCGAGTTGAGTAGCAGACCTCGGTAATCATAAATCGAAGTCAGTGTTGTGGTATACTATGACCTACCTAGTTGTAGTAAAGCCATAAGGATAGATAACTGAGGCTATGAAACAAAATATAGCTATAGTTGCAAGTTCGGCAAAGTACCGAGCAAAGAACTTCAGTACACCTATAGATGACCAAAGGAACAACTTGTCAAAGTTCTGTATATGTTCACAAAGTGAGGCCTAAAGATTGGCTAACAACTGGAGGAAAAAGAAGATAAGAGTTGCATAGGCGTACATACAAAGTCATAGTTGTACATGTTACATGAAAGAAGGTAACAACAGTTACGACATTGGATGAATTCAGATCACAAGTCATGGTGTGAGAAAGAGGCCTAAAGTAGGGAATGCCCTAGCCTTTAGATTTTTTCACAGAAAAATTGCCTAGATGGCAAGGAAAATATTAAAATATTCTTAATATCTATGGGTTATGAGACTGATAAATGCATCAGTCAACATTCGAGGACGGATGTTCCAAAGGGGGGAATAATGTTACACCATATATCTTCGTACGTGAGAGTATTCGTAAGTCAATTGATGTAAGTTCAGAAATTAGATCATCTATAAGAGTACATAAAGTAAGTTAATCATGTTAACTTTGAGGTTATAAATCTTTAAGATCATGAATAACAATTACCAAGAGGATTGGAGGGCTTAGAAGCTAAACGAATTGAAGAAAATAAGTTTCGTCAAAAGTCGATAAGTTTGGAATGTTATAACATGCACTTTGGAGTGAGACTAGGGTTCTTAACATGATAAATAAGTTATGTTTTGAGTTATTTTAGTCTTATTTTAGTCGTGTGTTACGTTTTGAAGTCAAGCAAGTTGTGGAACAAAAGTTGGCAAAGGTCATCACAAGTTACATTCATAAATGTGCTAAATATTAGGTCAAATGTAGCGGAGCTTTTCTCCGAATATACTTGGAATTATGGGATTATCCATATATTAAATTTAATATCTACGAGTCTAATTTCTAACGTATTAAACTATTTATCGATATGACATCAGAATAGAGAGATATTTGCAGTTTTGCGAGACTGCGCAGACTGCATAGGTGACAAATAAGTGTGCCATTGAAGCTTTTTGAGCAATATATTTTGTCTGTTATATGAGGTCTTTTTGGGACATATTATATACCAAATTTAAGGTCTTGAAATTTAGTTTCCAACGCTCTTAACCGTTCATTCATACGACATTCGAATAAAATGATATAAGCGTCGGAAAATGGGCCAATACTACGGTGCCAAGCTAGCACCTCTTTGACTTTTCAAAAGTTGATATATATAAGTCTTAGGTCTTTTTTTATCTTCATTTTCCCATAGAACACAACCAGATAACACCCATAAACATATCCTTAAGCTCTCTTCTGGGGTTTCAAAGAATATTAACATCCCGGGTACGAAATCAAGAAGCGATAATATTAGAACGATCCCTATGACGTAAGTATCACTATATCACCTCTCTTTTTCTTTGTAGTTTGAGTTTTGGAAGGTACTTCATAGTTAAGGAAATGTCTACTCTCTGTATTTAAGCTTTAAATATCTATGAAGTTTGATAAATTCATTTCCTACTAGTTAGAACTCACTGGATAGTGATCGAAAGTCGTGAGTTCGATTTATTTTACTTTTAGTGGATTGTTTTGTAGTCCACTTGTGTTGGCCTATTGTGATGCTGATTTATGGAGTTTGGAAGGATAAAGCCAAATACATATTCAGGCCCTTAAAGTTGTCCAAATTTTTTATTTTAGCACTTTTACTAGAGTTTGTTCCTATTAGATACTCCAACATAATGCAAAGTGTCCCAATTAAACATAAATTTTCAAGGCCAAGATAAAAATCAGGTGCGTGTTCGTAGGGCTTTCCACCTGTAAAAGCCATGAAATAAAAATCTGACACGTATTTTTAACTCCACGTAATTTGAATTTGCATTAAAACAAAAAATAATCCATTTTAGGAAAAAGTCCTCACTTCCTTATTCCTTTCCTGTTATCTCAAATATGAGAAGTGTGAGTAAGAGCCCGACAATGGAGGAGAAAAAGTTTCATCCATTTATTTCTTCATTATACTCCGTAGTCACCATTTTGTTATGGTAAAAGATATTATTTTAGTTTGATTCTAAGGGTTATAACAGCAAGAAATCTTCAAAGAAGAAGACAGAGTTTCATTTTGATTCTAAAAGTTATGCTCTCAACTTTGATAATGAAGATGACTATGGAAATGATAGATTTTTGTGTAATTTCTCATCTCAATTTGCTTGTCCTATTAGGAGAACATGAGAAAATTTCTTCCTGGGTGGATTTTGATTTCTGCTCTTAGTTTGCTTTTGAAATTGCTTGATTTTGAAGTGAAAAGTCGATATTGATTTTGGGTAGGTGAATTATGTGTTTTTCTTACTGGGTTTCTTTCTATTTTCTTGAATTTGGTTTGTCTCTGAATACTTAACTCAACTAGGTTAATGTCTATTTACTTTTGAAAATTGCTTGCTTGCTATTTGAAATGAATATTAGGAAAATCAGGAGGTGGAATTAGGATAAAGAAAAGAAAGAAAAGTTGTTTGAAAAGAAGTGAAAAAGTATTATTCGGATCAGTTCACGCGTCTAAAGAAAGTGTGGAACACCTTTTTTGCCATGTCGGCTATTTGTGTTTAATTGGTACACTTTGCATTATGTTCGAGCGTCTAATAGGAACAAGCTCTAGTTAAAGTGCTAAAATGAAAAATTGGGACAACTTTAGGGGTCTGCCTATGTATTTGGCCGAAGGATAAAGTCTGTGGAGAAACGCCACATGTGGTAGGGTAATGGGCGGGTCGCTCGTCGTTGCAATTTCAGGGTAATTGGTAACTTGTTGATTGGGTGTGTTATGGTATATTTGGGATTTTGTTGGTATTAAAGGTCCCGAATTATCGTTAGGTTGTTTTTGAATTGCTGATTGTATTGCTCTGGTTGTTATTGTTGGTATATGGTATTGGAGGAGGCCCTTGATATAGGGAGTTGCTGACCAAATTTACATAAACGAGCTACTTGTTTAAGTTGCGGACTTAGCCTTTACTCAGCACTGATTTTGAATCTCCTTATGCAATGGTAGATTGAGTTGAGTTGTTTGAAGAATTGCTTGGAAGGTATTGCAGACTCAATGGGGTTAAGGTATGTTAAGGCTATCCCTTCTTTCCTTTTGGAATGATCCATATGATACATCGAATTGAGCAAGCACGCAACTTTCATAAATGATTTTATTCTTAGAAGTACAAGGGTTGCCTATGTTCTTGATTCCCCATATGTCCTACTATCATATCGTTGTTTCATGGGTCTCATGACATTCCGAGAGATCTTATTGACTTCATCATCCATTGCATTCATTTATATATATATATATATTGACTTATGATCAGATGGAATTATATACGCATATAGTATATGTATATAGTGTATGGGGAAAGGTTATGGCGTTATATACGCACCACCACCTGATAAGCTGGTATACGTTGATTTCGCCCACAGAGGCCGAGATGATATGCTGAGATGCCCTCAGAGGCTTGATGATGTTATGTGCGCATATACATATGCATGATATAACATTTATACGCATACGCATTGCATTATAAATGTTTCATGATTCACAGAGCTATTCAGACTAACAGGTTGAGTTCTTTACTCCATGTTTATTTCATGTCTTTATATGTTGCTTTCATGCCTTACATACTCGGTACTTTATTTTTACTGACGTCCCTTTTGCCTGGGGACATTGCGTTTCATGCCCGCAGGTCCTGATAGATAGGTTGATAGTCCCCCTAGAAGGCTATAAGCTCAGCAGAAGATGTTGGTGCACTCCACTTGCTCCAAAGTTGCCTATTTGGTCAGTATGATTTGGACATGTATTGATCGGTATGCCGGGGCCTTGTCCCGACCTTTATGACGTTTATGTACTCTTAGAGGCTTATAGATAGATGTCATGTATATGGATACTTGTATGGACTTTTCGGCCTATGTTTTGAGTGTACAAATGTTCATGTCGGCCTTATAGGCCCATATGTCACATGTATAAGTTTCTATATCATATTGGGTCATACTATGTCTAGTATTCCATTATGTTTTATTTTGGTTATCTCATGATGGCCATTTTGGCCCATTTACCCATGATAGTACGATAAGAAAGATATGTTACGTTGGTACTTGGTTGAGTAAGGTATCGGATGCCCGTCGTGGCCCTTTGGTTTGGTTCATGACAATACGAACCTGTTGGAACCTTCAAATCCTGATTCCAAGGTCATTTACTCAAAAGTCAAACATTGGTCAACTCTTCCAACTTAAAGCTTCCGAAATGAGAATTTTCCGTCCGAATCAATACAGAACTTCCCGAAATTCAGTTCCGACCACACGTACAAGTCATAATACATGAAGTGAAGCTACTCAAGGTCTCAAACTGTCGAATGATGCGCTATTGCTTAAAACAATCGGTCAGGTCATTACATTCTCCCCCACTTAAACATACGTTCGTCCTCGTACGTGCTAAGGACTGCTCCAGAGTTGTCCAAAATCACTGTTTAACATCTCGTGCACCTACCCATGCTAGCACAACCCAGTTGAGCACATTTGCTCGAGCCAGACTGAAAATTCTCCCTTTTATGTAATCAATAAGCCTTAGAACCAAATTCCAACCTCCGAATTTCTCTACAAGACCTGATTCTAACATACGAACACCGTATCAAGCACCACACACTGTACCAAAACATGATCATGCATCTAAACTAAAATCAGGCCATGCACCACATAAGTCGATTTCCCATAATAACATCCTCCGACCACAATGTCTGGAATTTCACAAATCTGATGGCCTCAATACACCTCATGACGCATATAAAGTCATGTTCCAATTCTTGCAATACTGCCCCGACGGAAGAGATGTGTAGAAATGCATAACCACATATCGGATCAACAAGGACCATTACCTCATTCTGAACTGAATAACGATATTTGCTCTTTAATAAACCTTATATAAATCCGATTACACCGATTCTAGGTCCAAAACTCTCGTCTCACCCAGTACAAGCTGCTCAGGCAATAAACCATCTCAAACACTATCTAAAATCTCATATGACGCCATCGATGTGCCAACACTCTACAACTCGAATATAACTCATAAAGAAGAACGAACTCTGACAGGGAATTACCTAGCCCGCGTAATGAATAAAACAACCTAATAAGTGCTATGAACCTACCTCAGGGAGTGAGAAATAAAAGGCACAAGGATATATATAGGGAACCGTACTCATCATCTCACTATTGCAGCGTGCAACTAGATCTATACATGATACCGTTGCGGCGTGCAACCCAATCCAAACATGATACCATTGTTGCATGCAACTCGATCCAAACAACGTACCCGTGGCAGCGTGCCACCCGATCCACACATGACAATAAATAAGGAAGTACTCATCAAGCTATAATGCCTACACATACGAAAGATACGAATACCGACCACGAGCACACCAAGTGCAAAAACACAACCCTAGGGAGACAGATAGTGCCTGATAAGTAGGGATTTTGACCGCTTATTTGCTATCTTTTACTTACGTTTTAGCTCAAAAATACTTAAAGGCATTCCCGAGAACTAATGAAATGTGCTTTCTTGTAGGAATATTGGGAAACGAGCCAAAGAAGTGAAAATCAACTCAAAAAAGAGTAAAATTGAACAATAACCAAAACAAGTCACAAAGGGCTACAGTGCAGACCACACAATACTATGTGCGGACACAAACTCTAAAGATGCACTGATAGAATTTATTCACAGAGTGCAGACCGCACAATTATTATGCAGCCACAGAATACAAGATTCAGAGACTTATAGTTTGGGGGCTTGAAGATGTGCGGACCACACTATAATTGTGCGGCCGCACTCATAAATGTGCGGTCCGCAAAATGAAGCCCAGATCCAGTCCAAGAGAAAGAGTGCGATCATACTCAGAAATGTGCGATCCGCACAATTAGAGGAAGTGCGGTCGTATCTCACTTTAATGCGACCGCAGAAAGCCAACCTGACCAGTTAGTCTCAAAGTGCGGACCGCGCACAGAATTGTGCGGCCACACAACCTTCGCAGGGGCAATTTTGTCAGATATTTTCAACTGGGTATAAATAGATCTTTTTATCATTTTTAGGTCAAGTTGGGTGCACCTGAACACTTAGAGCTGTTTTTATTAACTGTATTGGGTAACTTTGTACTAGTTTAGTATTTAAACATTAGATTTTCTTTCCTTAATCAATTATTATGCATTTTATCTTAGTTTCTTCTTTAATTTATTCATTTTCCATGAGTAGCTAAACCCTTAGCTAAGGTTGGGACCCAACCCTAGTATGGGTACTTAATGGGTGATTGATTTAGGGCTTATTTATGATTGGGTATATGATATTTAGCCTAGTTCTTGCTTGAATTTGAGAATTGATGGTTGCAAACATTGATTCATGCCTAATTGACTTAGTCTATACTTGAGAAAGTTAGACTAAATCTAGGAAAACTTGGCTAACAAGAAATTGGGTGAACTCAAGAAATTGATAGCCCCAATTAAAGGGTCGAATCTAAAGATAGTAAGACCCGACTTGAGCATTTATCACTTGTTTCGTGAGATACCCATTTGGACTTGAGAAAGACTAATTGGGAAAAATTACTCAAACTACCGAGAGGTATAAAGTAAGTAATTGCGTATGATTGCTATATTGTATCACGATGAACCAAACATGCCCTAAAGCTCTAAATCCGATAGGTAACCAACTAGGTGGAAGTCGCAACCCTAGATCTTTTATAACTTGAAAAACAACCAAAACCAAAAACATCGTCTCTTAGCTTTACAATTACAAGCATTAACGTAAAAGTAGAAGTAGAAACAATAATTGAAAATGTGGAAGTGTAATCTTAGGCATGTCATACATTCACACTAGGTATATACCTAATCCCACATCAAGCTCCCAGTGGAATCGACCCCGACTCGCCTTGGGTTTTTATTATTGCATCGACCGCCTCGCAACCTAAAATAGTGGTGTGAGTTTGGGCGAGATATCAATTTTTGGCGCCATTGCCGGGGAGCTAAAAACAGATTTAGCTATAAATTTGGTTTTGTATGTGACTTGTCTTCTTTTCCTTCTGGGTTACTAACCTTTTGTGAATCGATTGTAGGTACAAAAATGGCTCTCAACAATGATCCTCTCGGAAACATCCCTTTGGGGGATGTGGACGTGGAAGATGACCCAGTTGAAGAGGTTCCTCTTGAACCTCAAGCAAATAGACGAGGCCGACCGCCTCAAGACAACATTCCCGTCCCTTCTCCTCCCAAATCCACCAAGAGAGGCTCCACACCGGGTGTTGCCGAGTGAAGGGTACACAAGTGCCATAGTCCCGCCTCGCATTAGGGCGGGCAACTTTCAAATCACAAATGCTATGTTTACATTGCTTGAGCAATGGGGATTCTTCACTGGGGCTCCGAATCAAAATGCGTACAAGCAGTTGAAAGGATTTGTGGACACCTGTTAGGGGAGTAAACAGACCAACGTTTCCGAGGATGCTTTAAGGTTGAGACTATTTCCCTTTTCTCTACGGGGGAAAGCCATGGGCTGGTTAGAAAGATTGCCAAACCATTCTATCCATACATGGGATGAATTGGCAGAAATATTCATTGCCAAGTTCTTTTTTCCCGGGCATATGGCTACTCTTAGAGACGAGATTCTAGCATTCAAACAAGAATCCAATGAGCCTTTGCACGAGATATGGGAGAGGTACCGTACTATGGTGAAAGAGTGCCCGAATAATGACATGACCGAGGCTATGATTCAACAAACCTTCTACAGGGGGATCAATTCTACCAATCAATGCGTGATCAACTAACTTGTCGGTGGAAATTTCATGACAACACCATATGCCGAAGCTTGTGCAACCTTAGATGAAATGGAAGATACTTCATCGGCATGGTAAAGTAGTCCAATTGATCACCATGCCTGTATTGTAAATATGGAGCAAGTGTTTCTCAAGGTGATTTCAATGTGATTCACCTAAACAAATAATTGCATGATCATGGGAAAGAAATTGCCGAGTTGACCACTACAATGAATCAATTGGCCAAAGCTCAACTTCAACAGGTTCAAGGTCCTAAGCAAGTAAATGCAATGAAAGGTGTCAATATGATGGTGAACAAGCGAAGGCAAAAGGGTCAACAAGTGCAAAACCGTGTGGAACAATTTTTGCAAGATGATAGTGGGTTCGACCAAGACAAATCATATAATGAGAAAGAGAAAGAAGTGCAATATGTGAATAACTACCAAGGGAAAAGGAACAACTCTCAAGGCCCGAATCAACAACAATGGCGATCTCAAGGAAATCAAGGAAATTGGAACAATCAAAACCACAAAGGCAATTGGAGTAGTGGTACCAACAATCAAGGTAATTGGAACAGTAACAATAATCAAGGCAATTGGAACAATAAGGGAAACCAAGGCAATTGGGGTAATAACAATCAAGGATATTGGGGAGGCAACAATCAAGGGGGTTGAAACGGTAACCAAGGGAATCAGGGGCCGGGCTCTCAAAGGCCCCCGATGTATCAACAACCAAACAACTCGCCTCCTTATTCGTCTCAAGGTTATAGTTCTTCCAACAATGAGATGGGACGGATTGAAAATATGTTCATACAAATGATGGAGAAAAATGCCGACTCCCATGCTCAATTAGCCTCTCACAACACTTCAATCCACAATTTGGAAGTTCAATTGGGCCAAATATCACAAACTTTAAATACTCATCCTAAGGGTGCACTACCTAGTGATATGGTGGTCAACCCAAAGGGTGGGAACAACACGGGGCATGCCATGGCCGTGAAAACAAGGAGTGGAAGAGGTGGAGATGCAACCACCTCAAATCAAAGAAGAATTATGGATAATAATGTATTGGTTCAAGAAGATGAGATTCCAAGCAATGTGGTTCAAGCTAATGAAGATGTGAGAATTGATATTGATGAGAATGTGGAGGAGACCCAAGAAGAAGTGAACCCGTCTAGGGAACATGTGATTGACATACAAAAATCGGTAGTTCCAAAGGCCAAGGCACCAATGCCAAGGCCTCTTCCTCCATACCCTCAAAGGCTTGCCAAGTAAAATAGTAAGAACCAATTCAAGAAGTTTATTTATTGACATGATGAAGAGCTTATCCATTAATGTGCCATTGGTTGAGGCGTTGGAAAAAATACCTGGTTATGCAAAGTTCATGAAAGATTTGGTGACAAAGAAAAGATCAATGAATTGTGAAACTATCAAGATGACACATCAAATGAGTGCTATTGTGTACTCAATGGCTCCGAAATTGGAAGATCCCAGTGCTTTCACAATCCTTTGCACTATTGGAAGTGCCAACTGTGCCAAAGCTCTATGTGATCTAGGGGCGAGAATCAACTTGATGCCCTACTCGGTGTTCAAAACTTTGGGAATTGGGCAACCAAGACTCAGATCTATGAGGTTACAAATGGCATATCGTACTATGAAGAGACCATTGGGTATTATTGATGATGTGTTGGTTCGTGATGATAAGTTCATCCTCCCGGCGGACTTTGTGATTCTTGATTGCAAAGTAGACTATGGCGTACCTATTATCTTGGGTAGATATTTCCTTGTTACAGGAAAGGCTCTTGTTGATATGGAAGCCAGTGAGCTCACCTTTCGGGTGGGCGATGAAAAGGTGGTTTTCCATATGTGCAAATCTATGAGGCAACCGAATAGCAACGAAGTTTGTTTGTCTGTGGACTTAGTAACTGAGGTGATTGTTGATGATGCTAGTGCCATGATGAATGTTGATGATATTTTGGAGGCCGTATTGCTTAATCATGATGATGATGAGAAGGATGGCTACATGGAATGTGTAAATTCATTACAAGGAATGGGGTGGTATACTTATGAACCCCGAAAATTGTCCTTAGATCTTGAGAACCGGAAGACTCCTCCAACAAAGCCCTCAATCGAGGAGCCTCCCACTTTGGAGTTAAAGACATTGCCTTCACATCTCAGGTATGATTTTCTTGGTCCATGTTCTACTTTACCTATTATTCTTTCCTTTTGCTTGACTAACGTGTGGGTAGATTCTACTTTGGCGATGCTTCAAAAGAAGAAGAAAGCTATAGGATGGACACTGGCGGATATTCGGGGTATAAGCCCCGCCTTTTGCATGCATAAGATTATTTTGGAGGAGGATGCCAAACCCTCCATTGAACATCAAAGAATATTAAATGAAGCAATGCAAGAGGTGGTGAAGAAAAAGATCATAAAGTGGTTGGATGCCGGGGTAGTTTATCCCATTTCCGATAGCTCGTGGACCTCTCCGGTGCAATGTGTACCAAAGAAATGGGGCATGACTGTGGTCACCAATGACAAGAATGAATTGATTCCTACAAGAACGGTGACTGGGTGGAGAGTGTGCATGGACTATTGGAAGCTCAACAAAGTCACTCGGAAAGATCATTTTTTGCTTCTATTTCTTGATCAAATGCTTGATAGGTTGGACGGAAGAGCTTTTTATTATTTCCTTGATTGATATTCCGGCTACAATCAAATTCTCATTGCTCATGAGGACCAAGAGAAGACTACTTTCACTTGTGCCTATGGCACTTTCACATTCTCGTGGATGCCATTTGGGTTATGCAATGCACCGACTACTTTTCAATGGTGTATGATGGCCATATTCACCGATATGGTGGAGGATTTTCTTGAGGTCTTTATGGATGATTTATCTGTGGTTGGGAATTCCTTCAATGGTTACTTGAAAAACTTGGATAAGGTCTTGGCAAGATGTGAGTAGACAAACTTGGTTTTGAATTGGGAGAAATGTCACTTCATGGTTGAAGAAGGCATAGTCCTCGACCACAAAATTTCAAAGCATGGTATTAAGGTCGACAAGGCCAAAATTGAGGTGATCTCCAAACTCCCTCCACTACATCTGTGAAGGGAGTGAGGAGCATCTTGGGTTATGCAGGGTTCTATCGCAGATTCATCAAGGATTTTTCTAAGGTGGTAAACCCCTTGTGCAAACTTTTGGAGAAGGATGCCAAGTTCCATTTCAACGAAGATTGTATGAAGGCATTCGAATTGCTCAAGATTAAGTTGACTACTACTCATATTATCACCGCACCGGATTGGAGCTTACCTTTTGAGCTCATGTGTGATGCAAGTGATGTGGCAGTTGGAGCGGTGTTAGGGCAACGTATCAACAAAATCTTCCATCCGGTATACTATGCTAGTAAGACCATGAATGATGCCCAAGTCAAATATACAGTGACCGAAAAAGAGCTCATTGCTATTGTTTTTGCTATGGAGAAGTTCCGCCCGTACTTGATGGGTACGAAGGTGATTGTTCACACTAACCATGCGACACTTCGATATTTGATGAGCAAGAAAGATTCTAAAGCAAGACTAATGCAGTGGCTGCTTCTTTTGCAAGAGTTTGATCTAGAGATTCAAGACCGCAAAGGTAGTGAAAACCAAGTGGCGGACCACTTTTCTCGTTTGGAGGAGGAGGGGAGGCCACATGATGGCCTTGAGATAAATGATTCATTTCCTGACGAGCAGCTCCTAGCCATTTCTATGACCAGGATGCCATGGTTCGCCGTCTTAGCCAATTATCTTGTGAGTGGCATTGTACCGATGAGTTCTCTTCAAACCAAAGGAAGAAGCTCAAACGGGATTGCCTTGACTATTATTGGGATGAGCCTTATCTATTCCAGATTTGTACCGATGGTGTGGTTCGACGATGTGTACCGGAGGAGGAACAAATAGAAACTCTTGAGGCTTGCCACTCTTTGCCATATGGTGGTCACCATGGTAGAGCTAGAACGACAACAAAAGTGTTGAGTTGTGGATTCTATTGGCCTACTCTTTACAAGGACGCTAGCGATCTCGTCAAGCGTTGTGTTGAATGTCAAAGAGCCGGTGGGATTTCTAAGAAAAATGAGATGCCCCTCACCACCATCTTGGAGATTGATATTTTTGATGTGTGGGACATTGATTTCATGGGTCCGTTCGTGAGCTCTTGTGGGAACACTTACAAATTAGTAGCTGTGGATTATGTGTCAAAGTGGGTTGAAGCCATGGCTTTGCCCAACAGTGAAGCTCGGAGTGGTGGCATTTTTGAAAAAGAACATTTTTACAAGGTTTGGTATTCCAAGGGGTATTATTAGTGATGGGGGATCGCATTTTTGCAACAAAGCTTTTGATACCTTACTTACAAAGTATGGTGTTACTCACAAAGTGTCGACCCCCTATCATCCACAAGAAAGCGGTCAAGTTGAAGTTTCCAACCGGGAGATCAAGAGTATTTTGTCAAAGATCGTGAATACCAACCGGACGGATTGGTCAAAGAAACTTGATGATGCTCTTTGGTCTTATAGGACGGCTTACAAAACACCGATTGATGTCTGCGTATCGGTTAGTATTCAGAAAAGCTTGTCACCTACCGGTGGAACTTGAGCACAAGGCTATGTGGGCATTGAAGAAGCTTAATCTTGAATGGGATGTCGCCGCCAACTTACGTGTGGCACAATTGAATGAGCTTGATGAATTCCGATTCCATGCATATTCAAGTTCGTCCTTGTACAAGGACAAGATGAAGTACCTCCATGACAAGTACATCCAGAACAAGGAGTTCAAAGAAGGTGATCTTGTGCTATTGTTCAATTCTCGGTTGCGGATGTTTCCGGAAAAGTTGAAGTCCAAGTGGAGTGGTCCATTTGACGTTGTGCATGTGACACCCTTTGGTGCATTAGACTTGAAGAATAAAAATGATGAAGTGTTTAGAGTCAATAGTCACCGGGTGAAACATTATCTTGGAAAAGTTGATGATAGCCACGTTGTGGCATTAATTCATTTCAAGTAATTGATGGTAACCTGCGTCGTGCCGCGACATTAAATCAGGAGTTTCTTGGGAGGCAACCCATGTGTCCTTTTCTTTTTCCTTTTCATTAGATAGGCTTTGTTTTGTGCTAACTAGTTTTGAAGTGTATGCAGGAATGAATGTGCATTACAGGTATCGTGTCATAAACAATTTGGCTAAGTGTTGAAAGAGTGCGGACCACACATTAATTGTGCGGACCACACAATTCTAAAGGCAGTAGTAGAAATTACTCTGCGGCCGCACAATTCTGTGTGCCGTTGCACAACTGGAAGACCAAAATTGCAAGTTCTCTGAAGTTGGCCTATCAAAATTCATAGCCAATCTGGACGCACACAAAATTGTGCTCTCTACAAAAATTCTACGGCCGCACTCACTTTTATGCAGACCGCAGAGTTGCTTCAAGCTCCAAGTAAAGAGTGTTGTCCACACTCAAAATTGTGCGGCCGCACTCGCCTGAGGTTTGGGGCAACTTGGTCAACCTATAAATAAAACCTCAAGGCAATATTCACAACTTTACCACTCTGAGTTCTTGAACCCTAAGCAAACACAGTGCACGATCAATTAGTTCACAATCTTCCTTCATTTCATCAGTGTAGATCCTTACATGCATCCTTCATAACTGGTATGTTCATTACATCTTTATATTTTGCAATTTCTTTTAGTTTTTGTTCTTTTGTGGTAGAGTTATTGTTAGACCTAAAATGTCAATTGTTAGTCATGTGTGCTTAAAATCATGTGGGTAGTTTCATATATGTTCATTAGGGACCGGGTAGACCATTAATCATGTTAATTTGTACATGCCATATGTAAATTGTGAAAAATTGCATGAACCCTAACCTTACTGTCGTAAATGTTCAAATTGTACGGCCACACACAAATTTGTGCGGTCCGCAGACCACATGATTAGGAAAAATATTGTGCTTGAAAAGTGCGGACCGCACTCAAAATTGTGCGGTCCGCAGAAAAATTGTGCGGCCGCATAAAAATGTGTGCGACCGCACTTTGAACTTCAGAGAATTAGTATCTCAGGATTGGACTTGTACGACCGTACTCAAAATTGTGCAGTCCGCACTTCAGGGTGTGCGACCGCACTTCAAAATTGTGCGATTCACACTAGACAGTCTGCGGCCGCACTTAGAATTATGCGGTCCGCACTGTCTCCTTTGATGACTGTTGTGCTTCAATTATTCTGCAAATGTTTGAATTGTTTTGAACTCAACTGACCTATTTTCCTTGTATTGCAGACAATGGTTAGATCACGTGGTGGAGGCGATACATCAAAAGGGAGAGGTGAATCCTCCCAAGGCAGAGGAAAAGGCACTCACCCTCTGCGAGTTCAATCGAAGCCTATTGCTAAAAAGCTGACCACCGGGAGAGGAAGGGCCACAGAGCCCTCAAAATCCAGTTCCTATGCCCAATCCAGGGAAGCCTATGAGGGTCATTCAATGGAGGTCCAACGTGAGGCCCAGTCCCAACCATCCCAATCCACTGGGCATTATCAATTGCACAACGAACCTACATCTAGTTCTTCTGGGGGGTCTGATGCGGGAAGCCAAGGTTCCGAGCCCTCTTCTACACCTACTCCTCCAACACCAGTAACTATTGATGTCGATGATGATGATGTCCCAGATGATGGTAGAGGGGGGGACCCTCAAGTGGGAGTCCTTGCGAGGTCGAAGAAAAAAGAAAATATGGGAAGATCGGTTCGTGGGCTTGACAGCCTTCAATAGGTTTCGGGAATTATGGCCCCAGAGGTCGCTCACACTTGAGCGACAGTTCTAAATGAAGGATTTAGATATTCATAATCCAAATGTCCTTAGACAATTTTGGGAGCGTAAGGGGTGGAAGTGGTTCACCCACAGTGTCATTGATGTAAATGAGCACTTGGTCAGGGAGTTCTACACCAATGTGGCTCACATCAAGAAGGGGACAAAAGTGACAAAGGTGAGAAATTTGAAAGTCTGCTTTGACGCCTGCTCTTTGAACACTTATGTGGGATTCAAAGAAGTGGAGGCAGTCCAACACCTAGAGAAGTTGGCTCTGGGTGATGCAGCTCGCCCTTAGCTAGCTGAGATTTTGGCCGCCCGAGGACCACCACCACCATGGATTACAGCAGGAGTTCCTATCCTCCGGGCCACCCTCAATTTTGAAGCTAAAGGGTGGTAAACCTTTGTGTGTAGCCGGATTGATCTGAGTTTGAATGAGAACAACCTCCCACTTCCCCAGAAAGTTCTGGTGGCTTCTATTATGGCGGGGTACCCGATCAATGTGGGTGCCATCATATCAACCAACATCACATTGGCGGTCCGAAAAAGTAAAAAGTCCTACCCTTATCCAAACACCCTCACAGAGTATTTCAATGATGCCAAGGTGGAGCTGAGGCCATATGACACAAAAGTAAAGGCCAAGAAGCCTTTCTCATGGTACCACCTGCAGGGTGCTGACAACCCAAAGTTCAAGGGTAAGGTCACTACCACCGTTGGTCAGTCTGACAAGCCATCAGTGGTAGATTTTGAGGCTGCTGATGAGCCATCTACACCTCCAATGCCTTCCACAACAGCCGGGCCTTCCACCGGGATAGCCGCCATGCCACCACCTTTATCTTCTAGGCCATCAATTGTAGTACCAGTGGCAGCCTCATCCACTTATCCTCTCACTGCGCTGCGAGTCTCCCAGACTTGGCGAGCCGCAACAACTGGATGCAGACAACCACTTCTAAGCTGTCTGACATATCCAGTACTGTTGCAGCACAGTCCTCTACCCCAACAGCACCACAGGTCCCTTCGTCAGTGGAGGAAACATTGAAGAAGATTCTGGACAACCAGAAGACTATTATGGATACACTGGTGGCTCACGGGGGTGCTATTGAGGAGTTGACCAAGCAGGTGAAGAAGATGAGGAAATTCCAGGCTTCAAAAAAAGCAGTGAAGAATTTGAGAAATGAGGTGACGAAGATAGCATCAGCATGTGATTTCCCTTTTGACCTACTGATGGAGACAGTTCCATCAGTACGAGTTGACCCAACAACACCCACAATAGAGGCACCAGCTGATAAGTCTGACGAGCCAGATCTCACTTCCGCCACTGCTGAGGAGATGCTTCAGATGCTCACCAACCCTATTGTCCCTCAGCCCGGTGATGATGAAATACAGTTGGAGGAGACTGAGGGTGGTGATGCTGCCAGTCACGCTGAGACTACATAGGGAGTTTTCTTTACTCTCTATCCTCTTTTGTTTTGATATTTCTAAGCATTGAGAACAATGCTTGTTCTTATTCTGGGGGGTGGTCTATTTTGGTTCATTTTGGATAACCGTGATGACATTTTGATGACATTTGATTACTTTTGGGCCTGTAATAACTTTAATACTCTTTTTCTTTTATTTTTATTTTCTCTCTCATTATGTATATATTCATCCCTCTTGTATATATTCTATTCCCCTCAGTTTGTATATTCATTTGCCTTACTTTCAGTAGTTTATTTCATAGCTTCTTCATTTTTTTTCTTAATAGTATAGCTTCTTAGTTACTTTGTTAGCTTCTTTTTATGTTTTAATGTACAGTAAGCCTCTGGTTTTCTTAATGCTACGGTTCTTTCCAAATGTGGGTCTTGTGTGAACCGGGTGGCTCTTCCCAACGATGGATGGCGTGACAACCTTCTAAGTGATCGAGTCAGTTTTTGATGATTAGGTAGAAACAAGTAGTATTAATGAATAAATAAGGGTAAAGCATGCTTCACTTAGTACCAGCACACTTAACTACGCGCTTATGGTTAAAAACAAGCTTTTGTAAAGAAATAGCCTTAGTTAGTGACCTTGTGACTCTTGTATTGACTTAGGCAATCATCGGGTAGTTTAGTTGAACCATTAGTGATTTTCAATCTTGAATGTGGTTGTTGTGGGCCCTCAACTCTATTTTCTTTGACAATCTGGTTGTGTGAGAGGTGAGGTATTTTGTTACAAGTCCAAGTACCCGTGCGAGTGGTCTAGAACTTGCCCTGAATGTGTTTCTAGGCAAAATTCTAAGTTAGCCTTGCTTGAGAAGTGATTGTAGGCTTTCCTTGACCCATTTTGAAACCTTCCATGGCCCACCAATTATATCATCCTTAGTAATCCCTTTTGAGCCTAAAGCCTTTTTATTCGATAACCACATTACAAGCCTTTACCCGTTTTATAGTGACTCTCTCTTGGCACCCGAACTTTCTTTAGCACTCATATGATTCAAATGGAAAAAACATAAGTTTGGGGGAGAGACGAGGAGTTTAAAGATGGTCTCAAGGCACAAAAAGAGAAAAGAAATGAAGAAGAGGAAAGGCAAAGAAAAATAAAGGAAGAGCAAAAGAAAAACATAAAAAAAATAAATAATGTGAAAAGGGTTGAAAAGATGCAAAAGAATGCAAAAGTTCAAAGCATGGAGAAAACAAAGAAGGAAAGTATGAATAGCATGACAAAGAAAGAGTGATGTCAAGTCTCTCTAATCCCCCTAAGGGAAAAGAAAATGACTCAAATAGTCGGCAAAGTAAGAGCCAAAAAGAGAATATGAAGTGCTAAAGGAAAGATGAACCAATTCCATTCCGATATTTTCCTCCTTAGTCCAAAAGCCTTCATTACATGCCGAAAAAGCCCAACGTGATTTCAAGCCTAGCAAGCTTAAATTAGTGGTGATATACATGAGGGGCAAGCATATGGTACTTAGAGTCAGGCTTGTGACATTCTTTTGAGAGTGATGAGTGAATCTTTCACGAGTCATTGAATTAATTTCTTCATTCGTGAGTGAGATGAGCTTCCGGAGAGTATAGGAGGAGGAGTTTGGGATCCACAGTGACATGCATGAAAGTGCGAGCTTCCTTGATGAACAAAGTCAACCCTTGATGCTCAAGCGTCACATTAGATCCATTTGTGCTTTAACATTCAAATCATAGGCTTGTTAATGATTCATGAGTGTGTGGGTAATTGTTAGTCCCAATTGATTTGTGTTTGATTCAACTTAGGCCAGCTGAAATAGCCCTTTTCTAGTGGAGGTGGGAACTTGCCTTAATTGCTTGAGGACAAGCAAAAGATTAAGTTTAGGGGAGTTGATAAGTAGGAATTTTGACCGCTTATTTGCTCTCTTTTACTTACGTATTAGTTCACAAATGCTTAAAGGCATTCCCGAGAACTAATGAAATGTGCTTTCTTGCAGGAATATTGGGAAACGAGCTAAAGAAGTGAAAATCAACTAAAAAAGGAGTAAAATTAGACAAGAACACAAGAAGGCAAAAAAGGGCTACAGTGCGGACCGCACAATACTGTGTGCGGCTGCAAACTCTGAAGATGCACTGATAGAATTACTACACAGAGTGCGGACCGCACAATTATTGTGCGGCCGCAGAAGACAAGATTCAGAGAATTGTAGTTTGGGAGCTTGAAGATATGCGGACCGCACTCTTATTGTGCGGCCGCTGGATGCCAAAATATGGCCGCACTGATAAATGTGCGGTCCACAGAATGAAGCCCAAATCCAGTCCAAGAGCAAGAGTGCGGCCGCACTCAGAAATGTGCGGTCCGCACAATTAGAGGACGTGCAGCCGCATCTCACTTTTATGCGACCGCAGAAAGCCAACCTGACCAGTCAGTCTCAAAGTGCGGACCGCACAACCTTCGCAGGGGCAATTTTGTCAGATATTTTCAGCTGGGTATAAATAGATCTTTTTGTCATTTTTAGGTCAAGTTGGGTGCACATGAACACTTAGAGCCGTTTTTATTTACTGTATTGGGTAACTTTGTACTAGTTTAACATTTAAACATTAGATTTTCTTTCCTTAATCAATTATTATGCATTTTATCTTAGTTTCTTCTTTAATTTCTTCATTTTTCATGAGTAGCTAAACCTCTAGCTAGGGTTTTGAACCAACCCTAGTATGGGTACTTAATGGATGATTGATTTAGGGATTATTTATGATTGAGTATATGATATTTAGCCTAGTTCTTGCTTGAATTTAAGAATTGATGGTTGCAAATATTGATTCATGCCTAATTGACTTAGTCTATACTTGAGAAAGTGAGACTAAGTCAAGGAAAACTTGGCTAACAAGAAATTGGGGTGAACTCAAGAAATTGATAGCCCCAATTAAAAGGTCGAATCTAGAGATAGTAAGACCCCACTTGAGCATTTATCACTTGTTTCCTGAGATACCCATTTAGACTTGAGAAAGCCAAATTGGAAAAAATCACTCAAACTACCGAGAGGTATAGAGTGAGTAATTGCGTGTGATTGCTATATTGTATCCCGATCAACCAAACATGCCCTAAAACTCTAAATCTGTTAGGTAACCAACTAGGCGGAAGTCGCAACCCTAGATCTTTTATAACTTGAAAAACAACCAAAACCAAAAGCATTGTCTCTTAGCTTTACAATTACAAGCATTAGAGTAAAAGCAGAAGTAGAAACAACATTTGAAAATATGGAAGTGTAATCTTAGGCACGTCATATATTCACACTAGGTATATACCAAATCCCACATCAAGCTCCCAGTGGAATCGACCCCGACTCGCGTTGGGTTTTTATTATTGCATCGACCGCCTCGCAACCTAAATTAGTGGTGTGAGTTTGGGCGATATCAGTGCCATACGCTACAAAACCCAAGCAAAACTAAGGCGCGATAAACTACCTACATCTCGAGAGCCATCTTTCTCATATAACACCACAAGATGCACGAGACCACAATACATGTGAGAATAACGAAGCCGTCTCATAACCCACATGGCACAACAGTGTATTACATGGAATAGCTGACGATGGGAATAATATCCAACACCCGAAGACTCCTCAGTAAGAAATGCTATACCGAATTAACACATCCGACCTGACGTAAAACATACATTCACGTTAGACCCATCAACGGACCTCAAACCGATTCCAATCATACCATATCGGGCTAACACTCTTTCAAGTATCCACAATGGCCTATTCATGATGCACAAGAGCAATTGTCAAATCCGCATCAAACTTACACAATCCACAACCGAAGGAATAAAATGCCTATCAAGCATAAATTCTCACATTAGCGATATTACCGAAAATTTCCATACTTGGTTTTTAATATTTCACAGTCAAATGACTTACATGCCACACTCATACAGTTCCCTCGCGGGCCACGCTCCGACCCTCCGTTCAGGTAACAAAGTCCGCACATCCATACCACCAACCGTTCTAATTCTGTAAAGCGAATTAAAAATCCGCAAGTCAATACACAAAGCCTCTTACATAGAACATCGTCCGTAGGTGACACTAAAGAAAATGCCACTTTACTGCACCCATCATGACGCTACGCGATAATACACGTATTCACCATAACCCTTGAACTACTAGTTGAATAAATACTTCATTGGCTAGAAACCTTTCACTTTGCTCATTTCAGAAGAACCAATGCAACACGCAACTGAATTCTCAAACCGCAGAAAATATAAACCTCAAGTCGTGATCTAAACCGCCATAACTCTTCCGGCATTCATTTACACAACAAAGCCATTCAAATCAAATACCTCCCAAATCAACCAAGTTGTGGTGGTGCTCAAGCCCAAGTGTACAACCACAAACTACATGTATAACTTCATGCGGAAGAAACTGATCACTGCCACAATCATGCTGATTCAACCATTACTAACCGACCTAACTTCTTCAAATTTATTCTCGACTTGCCTTAGAAATAATAATAGATCCATTCAACACGTAACGAACCAAATCCACACTCTTCCTGAGTGACCCGCATCACGAGACCACATCGTCTCATTACCCATGAACCATCTCAAAACCGCCCCATGCGCACAACAATATTCCCAACTGGTATACCCATTCTGAAAGACCTTCTACGAATCTAAAGTTGTTTCTCCCATGTCTCCAATATTGCCCCACATATTCGATGATAACATAGGAATTTTCACCAAGTATTCCTCATACTCTGCTATAAAATCATGGTCTTCAGTCACATAATAGACCCCAAAATCCTTAGACACCGTGCATACATCCTTGAACCCACTAGAACCATTATTGAGAGTCACCCACTCTGACCTGGTCCCTAATATAATCAAACTTCATTTCTCTGTTAGCACATGAACTCTCCCAAGGAAGCAACCAGATCAATTCTTTCCCTTATAAATCACATCCACCAGAAGCACGAACTCTAAGTCCTCCCAGAACCTGGACATGAACCGATAAGGCAAAGTATAGAACACATTCATCAAGTCTTTTGCTCAAATTACCCTTGATGCTTTTCTTTCTTAGTCATAAATAATCAACTCATGCACCGATAACTAGAAACCGCATAAACAAACAACCACGTGATCCAATCGTAGACAATGGGCTCCCCCAGTTAGGTTTACGCTACCACCATATAATGTAGAACCCACAAAGATTCATCCTTCTCAATTACCATGATCTCGCACCATCAAACCTCCAGATTTCTTGAAGTTTCTTTGTGGCACCGGCCGCAGGATGCCAAAATACGGCCGCACTCATAAATATACGGTCCGCAGAATGAAGCCCAGATCTAGTCCAAGAGCAAGAGTGCGACCGCACTCAGAAATGTGCGGTCCGCACAATTAGAGGAAGTGCGGCCTCATCTCACTTTTATGCAACCGCAGAAAGCCAACCTGACCAGTCAGTCTCAAAGTGCGGACCGCACACAGAATTGTGCGGCCGCACAACCTTCGCAGGGGCAATTTTGTCAGATATTTTCAGCTGGGTATAAATAGATCTTTTTGTCATTTTTAGGTCAAGTTGGGTGCACATGAACACTTAGAGCCGTTTTTATTTGCTGTATTGGGTAACTTTTTACTAGTTTAACATTTAAACATTAGATTTTCTTTCCTTAATCAATTATTATGCATTTTATCTTAGTTTCTTCTTTAATTTCTTCATTTTCCATGAGTAGCTAAACCCTTAGCTAGGGTTGTTAACCAACCCTAGTATGGATACTTAATGGGTGATTGATTTAGGGCTTATTTATGATTGGGTATATGATATTTAGCCTAGTTCTTGCTTGAATTTGCTAATTGATGGTTGCAAATATTGATTCATGCCTAATTGTCTTAGTCTATACTTGAGAAAGTGAGACTAAGTCTAGGAAAACTTGGCTAATAAGAAATTGGGGTGAATTCAAGAAATTGATAGCACAAATTAAAGGGTCGAATCTAGAGATAGTAAGATCCCGCATGAGCATTTATCACTTGTTTCATGAGATGCCCATTTGGACTTGAGAAAATCAAATTGGGCAAAATCACTCAATCTACCAAGAGGTATAGAGTGAGTAATTGCGTGTGATTGCTATATTGTATCCCGAGCAACCAAACATGCCATAAAGTTCTAAATCTGTTAGGTAACAAACTAGGCGGAAGTCGCAACCCTAGATCTTTTATAACTTGAAAAACAACCAAAACCAAAAACATTGCCTCTTAGCTTTACAATTACAAGAATTAGCATAAAAGTAGAAGTAGAAACAACAATTGAAAATGTGGAAGTGTAATCTTAGGCACATCATATATTCACACTAGGTATATACCTAATCCCTCCCAGTGGAATCGACCCCGACTCGCGTTGGGTTTTTATTATTGCATCGATCGCCTCGCAACCTAAATTAGTGGTGTGAGTTTAGGCGATATCAGTGTCATACGCTACAAAACCCAAGCACAACTAAGGTGCGATAAACGACCTGCATCTCGAGAGCCATCCTTTCTCATATAACACCACAAGATGCACGAGACCACAATACATGTGAGAATAACGAAGCCGTCTCATAACCCACTTGGTATAATAGATTACATGGAATAGCTGACGATAGGAATAACATCCAAGGCCCGAAGACCCTTCCGAAAACAACGCTATGCTGAGATTAACACATCCGACCTAACGTAAAACATACATTCACGTTAGACCCATCAACGGACCTCAAGCCGATTCCGATCATACCATACTGGGCCAACACTCTTTCAAGTATCCACAATGGCCTATTCATGACACACAAGAATAGTTGTCAAATCCACAACAAACTCACACAGTCCACAACCGAAGGAATAAAATGCATATCAAGCATAAATTCTCACATTAGCGATATTACCGAAAATATCCATACTTGATTTTTAATATTTCACAGTCAAATGACTAACATGCCACACTCATACAATACCCTCGCGGGCCATGTTCCGACACTCCGTTCAGGTAACAAAGTCCGCACATCCATACCACCAACCGTTCTAATTCTGTAAAGTGAATCAAAAATCCGCAAGTCAATACACAAAGCCTCTTACATAGAACTCCGTCCTTAGGTGACACTAAAGAAAATGCCACCTTATTGCACCCATCATGCCGCTACGCGATAATACACGTATTCACCATAACCCTTGAACTACTAGTTGAATAAATACTTCATTGGCTAGAAACCTTTCACTTTCCTCATTTCAGAAGAACCAATGCAACACGCAACTGAATTCTCAATCCACAGAAAATATAAATCTCGAGTCGTGATCTAAACTGCTATAACTCTTCTGATATCGATTTACGCAACAAAGCTATTTATATCAAATACCTCCCAAATCAACCAAGTTGTGGTGGCGCTCAAGCCCAAGTGTACAACCACAAACTACATGTATAACTTCACGATGAAGAAACTGATCACTGCCATAATCATGCTGATTCAACCATTACTAACCGACCTAACTTCTTCAAATTTATTCTCGACTTGCCTTAGAAATAATAATAGCTCCATTCAACACGTAACGAACCAAACCCGCACTCATCTCTAGTGACCCGCATCACGAGACCACATCATCTCAATACCCATGAACCATCTCAAAACCTCCCCATGCGCACAACAACATTCCCAACTGGTATACCCATTCTGAAAGACCTTCTATGAATCCAAAGTAGTTTCTCCCATGTCTCCAATATTGCCCTGCAGATTCGATGATAACATAGGAATTTTTACCAAGTATTCCTCACACTCTGCTACAAAATCCCAGTCTTCAGTCACATAATAGACCCCAAAATCCTTAGACACCGCGCTTACATCCTTGAACCCACTAGAAACGCTATTGAGAGTCACTCACTCTGACCTAGTCCCGAATATAATCAAACTTCATTGCTCTGTTAGCAACTGAACTCTCCCAAGGAAGCAACCAGATCAATTCTTTCCCTTGTAAATAACATCCACCAGAAGCATGAACTCTGAGTCCTCCCAGAACCTGCACATGAACCTATAAGGTGAAGTATAGAACACATTCATCAAGTCCTTTACTCATATTACCCTTGATGCTTTTCTTTCTTAGTCATAAATAATCCACTCATGCACCGATAACCAGAAACCGCACAAGCAAATAACCACGTGATCCAATCGTAGACAATGGGCTCCCCCACTTAGGTTTACGCTTCCTTCACATAATGTAGAACCCACAAAGATTCATCCTTCTCAATTATCATGATCTCGCACCGTCAACCCGCCAGATTTCTTGTAGTTTCTTGTTAAAATTTTCATGAACCCTCCAAATTATCAACCATAATCGCACATTCGACTTTCCAGCGGGTAGTAGGTAAAATTCTTCATAGAAAATTCATCAAAATCACGCAACCGCTAACATGTTCATAGGAGATAACCCACCTGTGGATTCCTAAATCGCTCTAAACCTTTCTCAAGTCACGTGGCTATCCTACCACAAAATACATAAGCTACTCTGTCACTCCCAATTCGGTAAAACCATCTTATTTAAGCAACTTCTCGACCTCTGTTGTTCATACTTGACCTTCTAGCAATTCAACCACCACAAGATACCTCCCACATGTCCTTTCTCATCCTTCGCTGCCCAATTGTTGCATCAATGCAAAATCTATCCATGTAGCACTTGAACTAATAAATCGCTACCAACTCTAAACATCCTTGAAGATCATCTCTCTCGTGCCATCGGCATTAGAAACACTGATTCGATTCTAAAACCTCCATACACTGCCACCTCTAACAATCGCTTCTCGAGCACCATTTCACAACACCCTGCCCCGAAGGCGAATTGAAGAAGACCATAACACTGGCGAACATTAATGCGTTAAAACAAGGACAACGATACCACATCACCAAATGAGAAATTCCACCACGCTCTAAATATCAAGTCTCGGTACTCCATCAACTCAAGCCTGAACAGTTATAGTCCTTTTGCCTTTCCTCCGCTGGAATTAAATGATGAACCTCTGAATCATGCACTGAGAAAAACCTCATTTCATGTCATTCACTACGTCGGCACATAAACGGGCACCCCACCATTACATCAATACTGTGAGATAACAACTCATGAATATCATAACAACCCGTGCATAGCCTCAAAACCATCAAAAATATAGCTACTGAGATGAAATGACAGAACATCCTTCCGTAAGTAGACAATAATAACTTGCTCGAATGCGTAGGGAGAAACATCCTGCTCCATGTCTGTAGTACCACTACAACTCCCCGAGGCCCAATCGACATAAGCGCTCAATATCGTATAAGACTGAGTAGGAAGGAAATAATGGCATAAGCCTCAAAGGAATCAGATCGCATGAAAAGGAATCAAGAAGGGTAGTGCTCCTAACAGCCCGATAGCCTCTCGAAGATAAGTACAAACGTCTTTGTACCGATCCGAAAGACTCTACTAGACTTTCTCATGACTCGTGAGACCTAAGTGAACCTAACGCTCTGATACTAAGCTGTCACGGCCCAAGATCCACTAAAGGTCATGATGGCGCCTAACACTGCCGTCAGGCAAGCCAACGATGAATGATTAACTTAATTACTCATTTTAGTATTTTGAAATCATAATTTTCATTAATCAAATAGTATGTAATAGAATTCACAAGGTAAATAATAATACTTACATGAACTACAATAATTAACAACTCGTAAGAACCCCCCAAAACCCAGTGTCACAAGTGTGTGAGCATCTATTAATGAGTACAACAATAAAACAACATCCGTCTGAAATACAAGTTAGACGGGAATTATAAATAACACTGATAGAGACTTTGTATGCTACAGATCATATCAAGGAAGAGCATCTCACCGTAAAGTCCCCGCAACAGTCGTGCCTCTACACCTAGAGGACCACCGAAAATATATGTGTATACCTGCACAATAAGTGCAGCAAGTGCAACATGAGTACGTAAATCAATGTGTACCCAGTAAGTATCTGGCGTAACCCTAGAGAAGTAGTGACGTGGGGTCAACATCGATACTTACTAGTGGTCCATTAATATAGATACAATAAGAAGTAAATAGATATGGGGCAGAGTAACAAACGGAATAAACCAGTGTAAATATGTGGTACAATCCCTTCTCAACCGCAAAATCAAACTCTATTAATAGTTACCTCTTCAACCAGAGAATCTATATATAATGGACCTCACGAGATAGATTGTCATAATTCAAATTAGGAAAATTCCCAAATACATTGTCCTCTTAACAAATATTACACATGATTCCATAGGAGTATTTTTATAGAAATGTCGAGGCGTAAGGCCCGATCCCAACATAATCTGGTATATAAATATCATCTATGTATCTATCATGCCGAGGCAAACGGTCTGATCCCATTAGAATAAAAGGTTTTGACGGGTCCTTGACCCCACTCATGAAGGGACTTGTGAGTTATAAGAAGCTTTGGGGAAACCTTTCGATGAGAACGCATATTGCGGGAGGAATTCGTAAAAGGAGTACAATTATTCCGTGGAAAATCATGAAGTTTGTCAAATCTCTACAATAACAAGTCTATCACTCTATGCAAGTCTAGTCTCAAGTTGTAATGTAAAATAAAGGGATTTAATAGGCAAGAGACTGCTCAAATAGTATAGTTATAGCATGGTGTAAACCTAAGTCTACCCGGACAATAACATGGATTTAGCTACGTACAGACTGTTACACGGCGCCTTCCTGAAGTTTCTTGGAAGGGTGACGTAAGGCTAAGCAACCGATGTCAGTACGATTGCTATCCGTCAATTGAGGTCCCCTCCGTACACTAGACTAGATTGTCAGTGTTTTACGGGAAAACCCATATCGTGATCAATTGAGAGAGAGAGAGAGCAGAAAAGAGAATTGAGAATGAAAGAAAGCTTGATTGCATTGAATGAAAGCTATTACAGAAAAACAACACGGTGTCGGGGGGAGAGACACCAGTACAGAGAATTGTTTGCTTGCTTGAAAGTTTGATTGCTTGGTCCCCCTTAATAATGCTTAAAAAAATAAACCAAAGTTACAGGACTAGACCTATGAAAGCTGGAAAATCACACTTAAAGAAAATGCAGTAAAACTACTCTATATTTACAATGAAAAGGACTTAGTCTTCTACAAAGCAGAAACAAGTCTGTTGGCAGCAACTTTGTCTTTAGCATCAGGGTCTGCGCGCGCGGCGCTGTTGGCATCTGCCTGTGGCTGGGCGCTGGCGATGGCTATCGGTGGGGCGACAGAGGCACATGCGCGCTTGTCACTTGGAGCTGCCGAGACCACGGGGCCGACCGTGGCGACGGGCGTTGGGAGGCTGGCCAGGACGCCACGGGGCGCGTCCAAGGGGTCATGGGGCATGGTTGGAAAGCCGCCCATGACATTCTCCCCCACCTGAGTTGGCGACGTCCTCGGCGCCTTCCTTGCAAGGTAATCATCAATCAGGCTCTTGTAGGCTTTGAGGTTTGTTCCCCTCTCCCAAGTATTCTCCTCTGCATCACATCCCTGCCATTTCACCAAGAACTCTTGGTGATCTTTCCTTGAGGCATGAATCACTCGATCATCAAGAATAACTTTAGCACGCCTTTTCCCGGTTGAATTGGGACCTCGAATACTTGGTATTATGAGTTGGCTTCGTGAAAGATCCTCCATATCTTCTCGAAGAGTTTTCAGGAGACTGACATGGAAAATATGATGGATTTTCCACCAAGCTGGGGTATCCACCCAGTATGCAACTTTCCCAATACGCCTTTCAATGGACAAGGGTCCAATATATTTTTGCAATAAGCGAGGGTCATGCACCCCTTCAAACAAGTACCCCTTTGGGATTTTGACCATCACTTTGTCTCCCACTTGGTATTCAACAAAGCGGCGATTCTGATCAGCATGCCTCTTTATCCGCTTTTGGGCTTTGACAAGATAGCTTCGCACTATCTCCAAATTTTGCTTCCATTCTTTTGAGAAGCTAGCAGCCCGAGAAGATTTTGACATGTTTTGTGTGTTCATAGTGTGTGGGAGTAGCGGTTGCTGTCCGGTAACAATTTCAAAAGCCCTTTTGTTGGTACTTGAGCTCTTTTGTGAATTGAAACACAGTTGAGCAGCATACAAAAGCTTCACCCTATTCTTCTGCGATCCGGTCACAAAGTTTCGGAGATATTCCTCTAGCATGCCATTGAATCGCTCCATCTGGCCATCAGATTGCGGATGAAAACTTGAGCTATGACTCAATTTTGACCCGAGACACTTAAAGAGTTGGGTCCAAAAATTGCTAGTGAAGCTTGAGTTGCGATCACTAACAATGTCTTTAGGTAGGCCCCAATATTTGACGACATGAGAGAAGAAGAGTCGAGATGTATCTTCTGCTGATATATATTGTGGGGCTGCTATAAAGGTAGCATACTTGGAAAATCGATCCACCACAACCAAGATAGTTGTGAGATCTCCGACCTTGGGAAATCCAATGATGAAGTCTAGGGAAACGCTTTCTCAAGGTATTTTTGGGATAGCTAGTGGTTCCAAGAGCCCTGCCTGCGTCAAACGGTCTGACTTATCCTTCTGGCATACTAGACAAGTTTTTACATATTAAGCGATGCCATCGACCATTTGAGGCCAATAATATGCACGGCGAAGCAATGCTATGGTGCGTTCCTCACCGGGATGACCGGCCCACAAAGTATCGTGGCATTCCACCAGAAGAGCCCTTCACAAATCTCCTCCTTTAGGAACATAAAGTCGGTTCCCTTTCACTTTTAGGAAACCATCTTCGGTGTAGAACTGGCGAGTCTTGCCTTGTCCTACCAAATCAACCAAATACTGTGCAGCAGGATCCTTGATGAGTAGATCCTGTATCTAGTATTTTATGGTGGTGGTTACTTCGCTTACCTTTAGGGCGGCGAGTACACACACCGATGCTAGATCAGCTCTCCGACTGAGCGCATCAGCAACATGATTGGTCTTCCCACTTCGGTACTCCGGGTTGAAGTGAAATTCCGCTAGGAGTTCCTGCCACCTAGCCTGTCGACCATTCAGCTTTGGCTGGGTCATGAAATGGCTAACGGCTGTGTTGTCTGTCTTGACCACGAATGGAGCTCCCAGTAGATAATGCCTCCAACAACGTAAGAAATGAACGACAACCAATAATTCTTTCTCATGGGCGGCATAGCGCCGCTCTGCATCCTTCAGTTTCCGATTCTCGTACGCTACAAAATGCCTTTCTTGTAGCAATACTCAACCAAGTGCATAGTCGGAGGCATCCGTTTATACTTCAAATGGCTCGGCCAAGTCAGGGAGGGCCAAGACTGGGATACTAGACATAGCCATTTTCAATGCGTTGAAGGCCTCTGCTCGCTTTGGGCCCCAATCCCGCGGTTTGACCTTCTTGAGAAGTTCTGTCAACGGCACTGCAATGAGGGAGTAACTTTTCACAAAACGCCGATAGAAGTTGCATAGGCCAAGGAACGACCTCAAGGCGTCGATATCATTAGGAGGCGGCCATTCTATGATGGCATGAATCTTTTGCTAGTCCATCTTGATCCGCCCTTCCTCGATGACATGTCCGAGGAAGTCAATTTGTTTCTAAGCAAAGGAGCACTTGGATAGCTTCGCATATAATTCGTGCTCCCGCAACCGGGCTAGGACCTTCCGCAAGTGCTCCAGGTGGTCTTCCAGTGTCTAGCTATATACCATAATGTTATCCAAATAAACCACGATGAATTTATCAATGTATTCTCGGAAGACTTGGTTCATCAAGGTGCAAAATGTGGCTGGCGCGTTAGTCAAGCCAAAGGGCATAACCAGGAAGTCGTACGACCCATATCTTGTCACATAGGTCGTCTTGTGCTCATCACCCTCTGTAATCCGAACTTGCCAATAACCTGTCCTCAGGTCTATTTTGGTGAATACTGTCGCACCACCCAGTCTATCAAATAAGTCTGCCATTAGCGGAATATGGTACTTGTTTTTCACAGTAATTTTGTTTAGAGCCCGGTAATCCACGTAGAGTCGTAAACTACCATCATGTTTCTTTTGGAATAGCACATGGGACCCGTATGGGGACTTGGAGGGCACGATGATCCCCGTGTCTAGAATTTCCGTCAATTGTCTCCGAAGCTCGATGAGTTCGGGTTGTGACATTCTATACGGCGCCAAGGGTGGCTTCGCACCCGGCACCAACTCAATCTCATGGTCCACAGTTCGCCTTGGAGGAAGACGCTTTAGAATGTCTTGTGGCATGATGTCTTCAAATTCCAAAAGCAACTCCTTCACGGGTGTAGGAATGGGACCCGAGGAGCGTTCTATATCTTCTATGCAGAGGGTAGCCAGGAACGTAGGTTCATGTCTTTTTACCCCCATCTTCAACTGCAAGGCCAATATGTTCTCGGCGGCCATCTTCATGGGAATGCACGGAATAATGCAGGGCTTAGCTCCATTTTCTCCGATCATCAGTAGCAAGTCTGCATATGGTGCGGGCATGGTATTGGTCTGTCTCAGGAATTCCAACCCCACTATCAACCCGAAGTCATCTATGATCACCACGCGCTGGTTGAATTATCCTTCATAAGGGCCAAGTTTCACCGGTACTTCTTTGGCTATTCCACCCACTGGCTGAGGTGGTGAGTTGATAGCCTTGACACGACCTTTGACCTTTCCTACAACTAGGCCAAGGCGCTCCACCTGAGTCGAGGCTAAGTAGTTGTGGGTAGCACCCATGTCTATCATCGCCCGAATGGGCTTGCCATTTACCTTCATGTCAATGAACATTAAGGTCATCTCTTGATGAGGAGGAGTCCTCTTGTTCGCCTTCTTTTTCCCTTTCTTGGCGATTCGACAGGGATCCTTCTTCTTACGGATACCAGTACTGGTTCCCGCTCGGGGCTCAAAAATAGAGCCAATAATGGGATTGAATGCACCTACTGGTTTGGTCTAGTCCGCATCATCGGCATCGTCATCCGTCCCATCCTCCAAAGCTTGATGGGCGTTCATCTATGCATGTGGGCATTCATTATTCCAATGTGATCCGCCGCAATGACGGCATCCTAAGGGGGGTTTCCTCCCTCGATCATTGTTGTTAGATGCAGCGCTAGTACTGCCTGAGGAGGGAGCCTTAGATTTGGTTGCACTCCGGTCTCCTCCACTTCTGCTAGGGCCACCAGTGTTCGGTCGGCCTCCTTTGTATCCTCCTCGGACAGGTTGTTGAGGCCTGTCCTTCCGAGCTTCCACTTGATAATCCCCAAGGCACTCTGCTGCTTGGATTGCCTTAGGTAACGTGTCTACCCTTTGTCTTTGCAACTCTATGCGGGCATAAGGTTTCAACCCTTCCAGGAAGGTGAAGAGTTTGTCTTTGTCCCCCATGTCGCGGATGTTCAGCATGAGCGCAGAGAATTCCTGCACGTAATCCCGCACTGATTTGGTCTGGTGGAGCTCCCGTAGCTTTCTCCTAGCATTGTACTCAACATTTTTGGGGAAGAACTGTAGGCGTATGGTTGCCTTCAGTTCTGCCCATGTCTCGAGGGCATCTTCACCAGCCTTGATGGCTTCGTATTTCACCCGCTACCAGAGTTTGGCATCACCCTGAAGATACATGGCAGCAGTTGCTACCTTCTTAGCTTCTTCTAGGCCCCCACGATATCGAAGTATTGTTCGATGTCGAAGATGAAGTTTTCCACTTGGCATTCCGAGCTCCACTGTATGGCTTTGGCTCAGGAATGTTTAGTTTTTGGGGCACAGGGGCGAGGTTCACAATACCCCCGATTTAGTTTCCACCTCCTCGAAGCAGGCCTTGTAAAGCAGCATTGAAAATGTTGAGCCGGCCTATCAAGTTGTCTATAGTTTGTTGCATGGCAGTCACCCTGTCTGCCTCTTGTGCCCTGTTGACTAAATCCTCGACGCACTCCTGTTGGAGGACCTCAAATTTACCAAATATTTTGGCTGCCTCTGTGGATGCCGTTTGCCTGTCTCCTTCAGAGTCGCGACTGATGTTTTCTATGTCAACTTTGGCCTGGATCAGTCTGCGGTCCAGGTCATCCAACCTTTGCACTAGGCTGGTCTTTAGGTCAGGCACCATTTCCGTGATGGGCCGTAATGCGTCAACCGTTCCCTCAAGGGTCGCGATGCGATCCCCATAATTCACCATGGTCAGAAATGGTGGTAATTGCAATGTAATCCCCCGTCCAATGTCGAGCCTAGGCTCTGATACCAACTATTATGCGGCGCCTTCCTGAAGTTCCTTGGAAGGGCGACGTAAGGCTAAGCAACCGATCTCAGTGCGATTGCTGTCCGCCAACTGAGGTCCCCTCTATACGCTAGACTAGAATTTCAGTGCCTTATGGGAAAAGCAATGTCGTGATCAATTGAAAGAGAGAGCAGAAAAGAGAATTGAGAATGAAAGAAAGCTTGATTGCATTGAATGAAAGCTATTACAGAAAAATAACACGGTGTCGGGGGGGCCGGGGGGGGGGGGGGGAGAGACACCAGTACGGAAAATTGTTTGCTTGCTTGAAAGTTTGATTGCTTGGTCCCCCTTAATAATGCTTAAAAAAAATAAACCAAAGTAACATGACTAGACCTATGAAAGCTGGAAAATCACACTTAAAGAAAATGCAGTAAAACTACTCTATATTTACAATAAAAAGGACTTAGTCTTCTACAAAGCAGAAACAAGTCTGTTGGCAGCAACTTTGTCTTTAGCATCAGGGTCTGCGCACGCGGCGCTGTTGGCATCTGCCTGTGGCTGGGCGCTGGCGATGGCTATCGGTGGGGTGACAGAGGCACATGCGCGCTTGTCACTTGGAGCTGCCGAGACCACGGGGCCGACCGTGGAGATGGGCATTGGGAGGCTTGCCAGGACGCCACGGGGCGCGTCCAAGGGGTCATGGGGCATGGCTGGAAAGCCGCCCATGACGTACGGACTCTCATCATCTTGTGCGTACGTAGCCCTCGCAACAAGTAGCACATATCAAATACATCACCTAGGGGTAGTTTCCCCCTCACATAGTTAGAGATGAGACTTACCTCACTCCGACGTTCCATAAGCGGCTCCAAAGCCTCTCCAACAACTCAAACCGATGCTCGTCGATCCAAAATTAGTCAAACAAGGTGCAAACCAATCAATAATACCTATAATCAATCAATTTAAACAATTCCCAACTCCGATCGAAAAGTAAATATAGTCAACCCTCGGGCCAACCTGCCCAGATTCCGAAAATTTTCGAAGATAATCTTTACCCACAACATTAAGAACTCAAATGTATGATTTATTCCCAATTTTATGGTCAAAATCCAAAAATATCAAATTCTAGGTCTTCTACCAAAACCCCAAATTTCCATGTTTAAACCCATATATAAACTATGTATTTAACTAAGCAAATAGCTATAACTAGTAATAATAGATTATTCTCTCTATAGAAAAGGATTATGATGGCTCTTTCATAAGCGAGTCCCCCCATGCTCCTTCCTCATGGATCCACCGGACGGTGTCCCGCCGGCACGTCTGGATGGCCAATCCAATCTCAACCCTCCAATTAAACAGAGCACTGAATCTACTGATGGAAAATTGTCTTATGCAACCAAGGTTTCCACTTCCAAACAATTTCCAGCAGCCCCAAATCAATATACAAGAGAATCTATCATAGCAACACATTCCATACACAATGGAATGCCGACGGTACTCTTCAAGGCATCAGATTACTATGGCATCATGGCAGATGAGTGTAGGCTCACAATAGTGGGCAGATTTCTCAAACCTAGGCCCCAAATTGATCGAATTAGGTCAAAATTCAAAGAACTAATCTTTATTAAAGACTTGGTCAAGATTGGGGTTTATGATAACTACAACATTTTCTTGGATTTCACCAACTAAGAAAACTTCAATTTTGTCTGGTACAAGAGGGTTGTCGAAATTGAGGGACAAAAATTATGGTTACAAAGGTGGTCTCCGGACTTCAAGCCTGAAGAGGATCTACCTATGGCACTGGTATGGGTACTGCTACTGGGACTACATTTTCATATGCACACATGGCAGTATGTCAAACAAGTTGTCAGCGTTGTTGGGACTCCACTGGAAATGGACTTGGCAACGAGAGGAAAGACCAGACCTAGCATGGATAAGGTAATAATTGAAATCGACCTACTAAAACAACAACCAGATTATGTTTATGTTGGTCAAGTTTATGATGATGCTCCTCAAAAAGACTTTGTTCAAAAACTTGAATATGAGGGTGTCCCAAAGTATTGTAAACATTGTAGGAAGCTTGGGCATAACATGATGAACTGTAGAGTTTTGGAAAGGAAAAGATAAATGGAAAAGAAAGAGCATGAAGCAAAACAAGACAAGGAGGTGAATCTTGAAACCAAAGAAGATGGGCAAAAAAAGAGAACATAGAAGTAGTAACAGGGGAAGACAACAGAATAATCCTGGAACAACCCTCCCAGAGGAAACAGGGACACAATCTAGATCTTAACAACAAGAATGAGAGCATCAATAAGATCAACAATAAAGAACAACCAAGTGATGAGAACAGAGCTGAAAATCAGGAAAGGATGCAAAGCATCAGGGGTAGAACAACCAAAAAAGTCAAGGCTAGGAGACAAAAGAAAGTTCCTAAAAAGAAGTCCAAAGTGACCTTTAAACATGTCAAGATCTCAGCTAATTCCAAAAATAAGGGAGCTATAGAAGCAACTATGAATGAGCAACAAGAAAATAACTCTCACATGAATAATCATCTAGATGTTAGCAGAAGTGATGGTAAGGTACAAAATAGAGATGAGGGAAGCACCAATATGACCAAAAATGTAAGCCAAAATGAGACTGAAGAAGCAGTGCAAGAATCAAGCAATATTGAGGCCACCAAAAAAGACAAAGTCCCTAACTGGCAGATGTATAACAATGAATCTACTAGTGTCCCTTCAGACATTAAGAATCTACCATGAATTAACCTGACAGTCAACTTGATTCCTGAAGAACATGAAGATCACACGGAAGCAACTCCAATTAGGAGAGAAACACAATAACAGATTGAAGTAACTTCTCCCAACAGAGTCACTATTGTGATTCCTAAAGATCAATTACAAACTGGACATGACAAAGAGGATGGAGATGATTTATCACATGTGATCAAGAGAAGAAATCAAAATAAAAAGAAAGAAAAGAAGAAAAAAAACAATGCCAATACATCTCCTCAAGGAGGTAGCTCAAACTAATTTCCCCTTAACTGTTTCCATGATTAATGCAATTTTCTGAAATATTAGAGGAGTGAATACCAAGAAAGCCATGCCTAGGCTTAAAAAATATGTCAACATCAACAAAGTGGAGTTCATAGCAATTATGGAACCTTTTGTTAGCATGAATAAGATTGATAAATACATAAAATATCTCAGGTTTCGACACTGTATCTCCAACATCAATGGGAAAATCTGGCTCATGTGGTCAGGAAACAATCAAACCAGTGTGATTAGTCTCGATGATCAACAAATCCCTATCAAAATGCAGAATGGGGTGAAAAACTCTAATATGTTCATTACAGTTGTCTATGCTAAATGCAATGCAAATGAAAGAAAAGACCTTTGGAGTAGTTTAGAAGGTACTCATATGGTGATTGATGGGCCATGGTGCATTGGAGGAGACTTCAATGTTATACTTGATCCGGATGAGAAACATGGGGGTCGACCTCACAGAATGTACAAAAGCTTGGATTTCAGCTCTTGCATGGACAATTGTGAGGTTAAGGATTTGGGTTATGTTGGACCTAAATTCACTTGGTGTAACAACTGGGATCCTATAAGAAGGATTTGGAAGAGACATGATAGAACTTTTGCAACTGATCTATGGTGTCAACTCCTTCAAAATAACACTGTCAAGCATCTACCAAGAACTGGGTCCGACGATAGACCCTTGTTGCTTAGTTGTCATAACAGAAACAATAATGGCATAAAGTATTTTAGATTTCTCGACTTCTGGACTGAGCAGCCTACCTTTATGAATCTGGTTGAAGAAGTGTGGGCTACTAACATATGTGGAAATGTCTTGTGAAAACTACAACAGAAACTAAAGATGCTCAACAAAAGACTCACTCAATGGTCTAAAGAAGAAGTTGGAAATGTGTTTGAACGTGTTCAACTTTGGGAAGCCATAATGCAAGAACTAGAGGAGTTAGATTTGAACAACAACACTGATTTCTCTAGAGAACAACTGAACAAAGGGCAAGCAAAATACATTAGATGGATCTCTATACAAGATGTTATTCTGAAACAGAAAGCTAACTCCAAGTGGTTTGAAGAAGGTGATTCCAATACCAAGTACTTTCACAACTTAATCAGAGAAAGAAGAAGAAAACTCCAACTTCACAGGATCAAAGATCATAGAGACAGATGGGTGGAAGGTGATGACAACATTACAAAAGCTGCCATTCACCACTTCCAAAAGAGATTCAACATTTATCACCAATTCAGAGATAGTGACATTCTTGATTGCATTCCCATAGAATCACCAATGAGGACAATAGATCTCTCACTGTTATTCCTAATACTGAAAAAATCAGAGATGCAATCTTTGATATGGGAACTACAAGTGCAACAGGTCCTGATGGTTTCAATGGTACATTTTTCCATAAGTGCTGGGATATTATCAAAAATGATATCACTGATTTTGTTCAAGAGGTGTTCAATGGGAAGAGACTTACCAAATTCTTCTCACATACCTGCCTTGTCTTGATTTCTAAAGTGGAGTCTCCTACCAATTTCTCTGAGCTTAGACCTATCAGTCTAAGCAACTTCACTGGCAAGATCATTTCCAAAATTCTATCAAGAAGACTTAACCCTATGCTTCACAAGCTCATCTCAGAGAATCAAAGAGATTTTGTCAAAGGAAGATGTATTACTGTAAACATTCTTCTTGCGCAAGAGATCACTCAGAATATCAATCATAGGCATTGTGGTGGTAATATCATTATCAAACTAGATATGGAGAAAGCCTACGACAAAATGTCATGGAATTTTCTTATGTCTGTTATGAGGAAATTTGGATTCTCAGAGGAATGGATTGACATCATCTGAGGCTTGGTTAATGAAGTCTGGTATTCTATTATTATCAATGGTACTAGGAAAGGTTTCTTTACTTCTTCCCATGGTCTTAAGTAGGGGGACCCTTTGTCCCCTTCTTTGTTCATCATTGGTGCTGAAGTCTTGTCCAGATCTATGAATAAGCTATTTGAATATGACAACTTCACTCCATTTAGCATGGATAACAGAGGACCCAATATCAACTACTTAACCTATAGAGATGATATTGTCATTTTCTGTGGAGGAAACAAGCAGTCTATCAATCTTATTAAGAAGCATATCAAGAGGTATGAAAAGGCTTATGGGAAAAAAATCAACAACGACAAGAGTTACTTCATTACTTCTCCTAGCACCTCTGCCTCCAGGATCAATAGAATTAGACAAGCTTCTGGTTTCATGGATAAAATTTTTCCTTTCACTTACCTGGGATGTCCTATCTACCATGGGAGGAAGAAACACTTGTTTATTTGATGGCATGTTAGCTATGATTATCGAATGGCTCAATGGACGGCAAGGCAGGATTCTATATCTAGGGAAAAAATCACTCTTATCAAGCATGTTCTACAATCTCTTCCCACATATATTCTGTCGGCTATAAAACCCCCCAAAGATACTGATAACCTTACGAAAAAGCATTTTGCTATTTTTTTCAGGAGATCTACAAATGGTACAAACAAATACCACTGGAGTTCTTGGCACAACATGTGCTTTCCCAAAGATGAAGGTGGCATTGGTATAAGGAAGATGCAAGATGTGATTGAAACATTTAGTATCAAAAGATGGTGGAGGTGTAGAACGCAACAATCTTTATGGGCCACCTTCCTCAAAGCCAAATATTGTAAGAGATCTCGTCCCATGAGTAAAGTCCTTAACTCCTCGGATTCTCATAGCTGGAAGAACCTATTAAAGACCAGGAGTAAAGCTGAAATACACATTAATTGAAAAATTCAAAATGGTTCCTCGAGCTTCTGGTGGGGTAACTGGACTGGAAAATATCCTCTAGCACACCCGTGTCAAGGTACGGGAGTAAAGCTGAGTCTGCAAAAACTCAAGTAAATAGCTTCTTTCACAATGGGCAATGGGACATCAACAGCTTAAATCAGGTTCTACCTTCACATATTACTGATTACATTATAAATATTGATATAGGTAATTATATGGAGGATGACTTCCCTATTTGGAATATTTCTGATGATGGTCTGTTTTCTAACAAATCTGCTTGCCTCCTTATTAGATCAAAAAAGCAAAAATATAATTTCTTAAAGAAGGTTTGGCATCATTCTATTGTTATTTAAAAGAAAATTATCGTTTGATGACATGATTGGTAGGTTTGGTACTAACATCACGTCTAGATACTCTTATTGTAGTATTCCACAGGTGGAGATTATACAACATGTGTTCATAGAAAGTGAAGCGGTGATGTTTATTTGGAATTCAATTGGCAACCTGCTGGGAATTAGGTATCAACAGGCCCATGTTCCAGCAACCTTCAAAAGGTGGTGGGAAGAGAAATCTAACAACAGAGTCCATGGCTTGATTCTCCAAGTCGCACCAACTGTCATATGCTGAGAAATTTGGAAACAGAGAAGCTCTTGTAGATATGGCATGTAGAAGAAGTTTCAATTCAACTTCATGAAATATCAAGTAATATGGACTATCAAATCCACCATTACTAAGCTAATGCCTAATGGAGAGGCCTCTTCTCAATGGCCTACTTTATGCAGCAGGATAGAAAAGCTAAGACCTATTCAAACCTGGAAGCAAGTTCAATGGCAACCTGCTTTATATGGCACTATCAAAGTTAACACTGATGGTAGTTACATAAAGAAAAGTGGGAAAGCTGGCATAGGAGGCATAATCATAGATGAAAATGGTGACTGTATCATGGCCTTTGCTATGCATGTTATTTGTGATAGCAATAATATGGCTGAAGCTTTAGCCGCTGAGTTTGGAGGGAAATGGTGCAACCAATTAGGTTTCACTAATTTTGCTCTCGAACTTGACTCAACGGTCATTGTTAATATGATCAACCAAAGAGGAACAAAGAACATGAAGCTAAAGATGGTGGTGGAGAGGATTTTAAAAGTTGTCCATAATGCAAGTGCGACTGTTCAACACTGCTACAGAGAGGGCAACCAAGTAGATGATGCTTTAGCTAAACTAACCTCTACCTCTACTCAAAGTTTAATCTTCCACTCTTTCGGCCATCTACCAAAAGAAGCCAAATGCCCTTTTATTCTATATAAATGGCAAATGCCTAGTATTAGAACAAAATATGATAAGTACAACTTTTTTGTTAGTTGATTTTGTATATATTGCACTGTCAGTAGGGAGGACTTTTAATGTATACGTCCTACTGCCTTCTTTTTTGGGTGATAGAAATCACCATGTTGTATTAAGTTGTTGAGGTAAGGTATAACCCCCCTCACTGCAATTTTTTGAAATACAACACCTCTCAGACCTCTGTCTGGGTATCTTATTTTAAAAAAAGATCCATGTATTTAACTTGTAATATGTGAAAATCACTTACGTTGTGTTATTTGATAAAAATCTCCCCTTGAAACTCTCCAAAATCGCCCAAACCAAGAGAGAAATGAGTGAAATGAGCAAAAGTCCTGATTTAAAACAAGTATGTCGAGGTCCTTCTTCTTCGCGGTCGCGGAATATGCTTCGCGATCACAAAGGCCAAAGCCACTGCCCCCAAAAACTCCTCTTCGCGTTCGCGACCCTTGTGTCGCGTTCGCGTAGGCATGATCCAGTTCTCCTCCTCATTAGCGACCTCTATGTCGCGTTCGCATTTAGCAAAATCCCTCAGCTCAAAAATCCTTCTTCGCGAAGGTGGGAGACCCTTCGCGTTCGCGAAGAACAACACCAGACACCAGCACCAGCACCAGCAACTTAGCCAAATTTGGTCTGAAACCACCCTGAAACACACACGAGGGCCCCGGGATCCCGTCCAATCATATCAACCCTCGAGGCCTCAAATCATACCAAACAACATCAAAACTACAAATTGCGCATCGATTCAAGCCTAATGAACTATTGGACTTCTAATTTCCACCTTAGATGTCGAAACCTATCAAATTACGTCCGATTGACCTCAAATTTTGTATACAAGTCACATTTGACATTATGGACCTGCTCCAACTTCCGAAATCGTAATCCGAACCCGATATCAAAAAGTCCACTTCCGGTCAAACTTTTCAAAAACTTTCAAATTTTCAACTTACGCCAAATGATCTCAAAATGACCTACGGACCTCCAAATCCAGATCTAGACTCGCTCCTAAGACCAGAATAACCATACGAAGCTATTCCCAGGCTCGCAATCCCAAACGGACATCGATAACATTAAAATACACTTCAACCCAAATTCATGAAATTCTTTCAAAATGTCAACTTTCCATAATAGGCGCCGAAAGGGAGATCCGATACTCAACCTGAACATATGCCCAAGTCTGAAATCATCATACGAACCTGTTGGAATTTTCAAATCCCGATTCCAAGATCGTTTACTCAAAAGTCAAATCTTGGTCAACTCTTCCAACTTAAAGCGTCCGAAATTTGAATTTTCCATCCGAATCAACTCCAAACTTCTCGAAATTTATTTTCGACCACACGTATAAGTCATAATACATGAAGTGAAGCTACTCAAGGTCTCAAACTGCCGAACGACGCACTAGAGCTCAAAATGACCGGTCAGGTCATTACAGGTATGTAAACCACAAAATAAAAGATATCATATAATTAAATTGTAAGGACTTTTATGGCGGATTCCACAAACAATGCGGTGGGTGGCTCACTTCAATAACTAGATCAACTCTATCGATTTTATCAGCCACTAGATTCATCGTGAGCAATAATATCTGCATGGACATGTATGTAAGGAGAGAGTTATAAGTAAGTATAACTCAGTAAGGTCCTCGATCCACCACTTTGAATACCCCTGAAACAAGTGTTAGAAAATACAAATACACCACAACTAGCACAATATAATAAACACAACAAATATATATAAAAACTCAATGTATATGTATCAACAAGATTAATAAGAATTAACCAGCAAGAGTTCATATTTTTCAACACAGTACACACTAAGGACTGGGCATAAACGACAGTGGAAGAAATCAACCAACACATCTACGAGTCCACAACGGCACCACGATGCCTCAAATATGTAATGGAGCATACACAATACTCACTGAAGCATACACAATGCCCCAAATATATCAAGAAGCATACATAATACTCCGATGTGATTCACAGCCGTATCAAACCCAACATCATGGCTCATAGTCGTCTCAAACCCAACATCATGGCTCACAACCGTATCAAACCCAACATCATGGCTCACAGCCGGATCAAACCATCAAATAACTTATAAAATAATTTTAGTATTTTTTATAAAATAATATATTTGCGGCTAGTTAAAGAATACCGATTCTGCCAACCGCACGCTTGTCACAATACATAGACCAGGCAGAAAAAATACATTTTCAAAATAAATTTTAGAAAAGCAAGTATCAAAGCTTAAATGGCCTCAATCTGTACAACATATTAATAACTGATGTTATTTAATGGGTCGAACTCAATCTCCCTAACTTACAAGCTTAGAACTCAATCTTAATATCTCACACCTTAAACCATGAATTAAAGGAGAGAAATTAATATTATCACCATCTAACTTAATTACTCAATATATAATTCGTAAATAATATATTTTTGTCCAAAAGAATAATTAACATGAACTTATAACTAATTAATACCTCCACATGATTGCTGAAATTTTGAATTAGTGGTGGACTTTCGTCCTATACTCGGCTTCCGGACTCCTTTTTGGTTTCAAATCGTGAGCAAGCAAGGCAACATATTTGCTGTGATTTCTCCAAAAATCATTCAAGTAATGAATGTAATAGCAAGGAAACCAAATAGCAGTGCCTCATCTCTTAATTCATTGTAATAGAATCAAAGCTAACAGTTCCTCTTAGCTTTTCCAATCACATGAGGAAACGACCTTCTTTTAAAATCCCTTCTTGATCACTTAAATAGTTCCAAACAATTAAACTTACTCCATTCTTGAATGTAGCCGTCAGGAGTATTTGTTCATATATTCCATTTGAGAGTTGCTATTATTTTCTTATATAACTAAGCCATAATGTACCTATAGCATTTTCCAATACATTCTCGTGTAAGGGCATCCTGAAAGTATGTGTTTGCCCTACTTGTTTAACAATTGGATAGTCCATCAGTGACACCTATTTATATGTAGAGTGAAATCTCTCTCACCGGCCACTTAATTATTTATTTACCTATATATTATATGTACATAAGTAATGTCCCAAAAATGTGTCTATGTACATATATAAATATATTCTATAATCACTCGTTACTATATGCAAACCCTTAAGATAATTAAACTATGATTAAACAAATAACGCAATAATAACAACAACAACAACCCAGTATAATCCCACTAGTGAGGTCTGGGGAGGGTAGTATGTGCGCAAACCTTACCCCTACCCTGGGGTAGAGAGGCTATTTCCGATAGACCATCGGCTCCCTCCTCCAAGAATTCCCCACCTTGCTCTTGAGGTGACTCGAATTCTCAACCTCTTGATTGGAAATTGAGGGTGTTCACTGCTAAACAAATAATGCAAATATTATTTAAAAAGTCAAATTTTATTACATTCTCCCCATTTAAAATAATGTTTGTCCTCCATTAAAATAGCTTCTCTTGTCGGATGGTTATGCTCTAAAACTTTCATTTAAGTAACCTTCTTCGACCTCAATTATCGTACTTATCTATTAACAATAGATATTAGACCTTCCTCATATGTCAAGTTTTTATCTAATTCCACTAATCAACTTTCTCGGGTTGAATTGTACGACTCTTGTCGTGAACTTATGGTCTAATCATAGACATATGAATTAAAGTATAGGATGTACAATCAAGAATCCCGAAGACAAAACAAGTCTATATGCCATTAATCTAATCTGATTCAAATCACCCATATATCTTGACTTTGCTTACTTTCCGATAGAATCTCATAGTTTCCTTCACAGGGAAAAGAATAAATTAAAAAATAAAAGTACTTTCCCGCAGTTCATGAACATATCATAAACCTTCTTATAAGCATAGGACATTTGCCTGCTCTACGATGTCCGAAGCCATTCTCACATCCAACACAAGCATCTCCAATGCTTGCTAAATCAACTGTTTACCCGGAAAATCGGATATAGTTGAATTTATAAGTAGTTCTAAGGATATGTGATATAGCTTGACTTAAATCGTACGTAGAAGTGGAAATATTTAGATTCTTGAATATAGAAATGGGATATAATTAAATTGTTGAACTAGAAGAGTGAGTATGCTGAGTAAAACAAGCTTAAGAGATTTATTCTTCAATAAATAGAAGTAGTCTTTTCTTACGATGTGTGAACTTGTTTGTGCTTACACGGATTCTCCTCTTTATAGTAGACAGGTTTTACTTTATTTATAATAAAAAATATATAGTGGAGAACCCATGATAAATTGTCTCTTCCTCGATTCCTGCCAAGATTCTCTCCCCTAGCACGGTTGCAACGGCTCCTGTCTGCGAGCTCAATACTAGCTCGAGCTCGGTATTGGGTCGAGCCCTCAGCCTTGAGTTCGAGTTCGACATTCGGGGTGAGTGTCAATCGGTCTGTGCATCTCCGACAACCTTCTCTTTGCCCAGCGGTTCGATTTGGTCATGGGCTTGATAATGATACCGAGTCGATTCCTCGATCGGTCTTGGAGCTCGAGGCTTGTTTGTACTATCCTCGGAACTCGTCTCGAGCTCTTACTTCGATCGCTTACCATTCGAACTCGATCAAACGTACGGAGGCCGAAATCTATTTCGACCGTATACAGATAGTCCCCTCGTTTCTTAGGAAGAATGTGGTGAGAAGCGATATGATTTTCGACGGCCCGATCGGATTGTAAGCTGACGTTTTCACTGGGCTCGATCGTGACATATGTGATAGTTGTCCCGTCAATTTAGTCTTTCAAGGTATTTAACGCACGTCAAACGGTGGTCGGCCACCGCTGATACTGAACCGCCACGGTATAAACCTATTAATAGCCCTTCCATTTATCATTTACCACTTTTACATCTTCAATCTCCCAAATTTTCTTACTCTTTCTGCCTCTATTTTGCCGCTTGTAGAGCCACCTTCATCAGCGTTTGGAACCATCAACCTTTCATCTTCCTTTGCTTTTCTTTTTCTTACATCAATGGCAAAAACGTCAAAAACCATACCTCAGAAGGAGAAAGCTTCCTCTTCACGGATGTCCGCCGACAAGCCGTCGGTGGAGCCGCCTCCCCATGAGTATGTTCCTGGCCCATGTACTCGAAAGATTGATTTTAAGGTTGAAAATCCTTCATCGGTTCTGGGTCAATGTGAGCATGTGTCGATGTACATGTGCTCAATAACAGAGGGCCATCTCGAGGCTGTGAGGAAAGACTGCAACTGGGGTCCCTAGGTTGTGTTGCAAATTCCCTCTCCCGAAGAGAGCGTCATCACTCATGTGGAGGGGTTTTAAAGTGTTTATACTTACCCCTTCACGTTGGGTCCTGTCGACCCAGTGATCATTGATTTTTGCAAAAGATATCAGGTCATCCTCGGCCAAATTCATCCTTCTCTATGGCGCATAGTAACCTTACTTCGCTTCTTCTCCAACAAGGCCGGGGGGCTGGATTTCACCCGTAATCACCTCATACGATTGTATCAGCCTCAAATATTTCGAGGACTAATCAGGATTCATCGTCGGGCATCGAAATATTTAATGTCGAGCATCGACGAAGACAAGGATCAGGGTTGGATGGCCCGTTATATTCGGGTGAGGACCCGTGACGTCATTCTGGAAGAGATACCGTTCCCCGAGGAATGGAATTTCGACCGTAAGTGGTTTTCATAAGGCCTTGCTTTTTTTGTATCTTTCTCTGATTCTATCTGATATCTTTCTCTGATATACAGCTTCCCCTTGGATGCCACAAGCGGTACCCGACCTCGAGGATTGTGTTCGGAAGTTAGCCTCAACTTCCTCTTATGCCAAACGCGCTTGGCGTGATTTGGAAAAAGGTAGATGGGAGGCCAAGAATTACGGTAAAGGTCACTTCTCGTGTTCTTCAAAATATTTTTTACGCTCCATTCGTTACCGATTTCCTTTCATGCAGATTTAACCAAGGATGCCGTTTTGAGGCCTTCGAGTGATGAGGAAGGAACCAAGTCCCCGGTCCTGGAACCGGGGAAAGATAAGAAGCGAAAAGCTGTCTCTCGATCAGAGGACCCCCAAACCCAAAACTCGAAGGGTGAGGAGGAAGGCCATCGCTCTTTCGACAGACTCGGTCCAACGACTGAGAGAAGAAGAAGAAGAAGAAGATGATGATGCCTCGGCTTTGGTGATCCGATCTGCGAAAGCTATCGAGGTCGCCAGACCTTCTGAGCCGATGATGGCTATACCGGTCGGGGTCGGTTTTGATACTCCAAATCTCGATCAGAGCGTCTCGAGTGATTCGCTTGGGACTATGATAGTGGGTCATTTGCCTTCTCTTCTGACCTTTTCTGAGGAAGCGTTAAAGGAGGCTCGAGAATTGAAGACCCCTGATATGGGTGGAGGCTCTAGTGTAGGGGACCCCTTTCGGGATTGCTTTACTGGAGTCGATGATGCCTCCGACATTAGTGACGCTAGGCCCAATATTTCATTTCTCAGGTAATGATTTTACTGTGCTTGGTTTCTTCGTTCTTTTCTAAACTTGACTTGTGTTTTTTCCCTACTGTGCAGGCCATTAGCAGGTTTCGAGTAGACCTCAGCCAGTGTGAGGTCGAGCTTCAGAGGGTCTCGGGGGAGAGAGATGCTTTGCGGCTTCTTTGCAGCCAAAAGGACGAGGCTATAAAGGACCTCCAAGCAGATTTGGCTAAGGCTCGTGAAGAAGAGGCTGAACTAGATAAACATGTGAGCCTCGTTCTGTTAGAGTATGGGTTTGACCCAACTGTGGAAGCTAACCCTTCGTTATCTCAGCTACAGCAAAAGGTTAAAAAGATCGGGTTGCTTCGGGAAAAAGTCGATCAAATCAAGGCCAAATGTGACCGGTGGAAGGAGACTAACTACCGCCTTGGTGCAGAAAAGAAACCATCTTGGCAAAATTATTATCAGCCAATGTTTAGCTTTGAAGTGTCAAGCAAAAGGGTTCGGCTCAGGACAATAGGATCAAGGAGCTTGAAACACGGCTTGCTGAGGCCAAGGCGGAGGTTGAGTCATCGAAAGTCATGGTGGACAAGTCCATTGCCGTGTATCAGGCCGATGCCGAGGCTGCTCAAATAGAGGCAGGAGAGGCAGCGGATACTGCCGACACTCGAGCACATTGGGTTGCCGAACTTGCTAAGTGTCGGTCTCTGAGGGAGACCCTCGAGGAGATACACACTCGAGGTTTCGACCTTGCTGAAGAGATAAAAAAGGCTAAAGAAGTCGAAGCTAAAGCTGAGGCCTTGTCTTTTGATGTCGATGATGATGATGATGATGATAATTGTAGCAAGAGCGGGTCTGAAGATGGGGGGAGCCCGGTGGATAAGAGACCGCTCTCGATGATAACCCAGAAGCTTAGCCCTTAGCTTCTTCTATGTTGCATTAATTTATATAAATCATCCTTGTATATCTATACAAATATCTTTTTCTTTTACTGACTTGCTTCGTGAAGATTTCATTCATGCCTTGTGGATGTTTTCATGAGGATTTAGGCAATTTCATCAAATTCGCCCTTCGTATCCTTTATGGCCGAATGAGTGTTCACTCGAGCTCGAAATAAAAATAGCCCACAGGCTTAGTGGTCGAGTGGGCGCTTGCCCGAACTCGAAAAATAAAAGTAGCCCACAGGATTAGTAGTCGAGTGAACGTTCGAACTCGAAGTAAGATAGCCCTTAGGTTTTGATAATTGAGTGAGTGATTGTTTCGAACTCAAACTCAAAGTATATTAGCCCATAGAATTTTATGATCGAGTGAGTGATTGCTCGGACTCGAAGTAAAATAACCCTTAGGTTTTGATAATTGAGTGAGTGATTGCTCGAACACAGAGTAAGATAGCCTTTAGGCTTTAATAATTGAGTGAGTGATTGTTTCGAACTCGAACTCAGGATATCTTAGTGTAACGACCCAAAATCTAACCATGGTCGTGATGGCGCCTATCGTATTACAAGGAAAGCCTATTCCCCGAAATATTACTACTAAACCGATTATAAGAATTTAATAAAGCATTTCAACATTTGAATTTCTCATAAACTAAATCAACTTTAAATATAATTTTAGAAATACGGAAACGATCCCCAAACATCGGGGTGTCACTAAGTCATGAGCGTCTAAATCTATGAACTAAGAAATGAAATTGTCTAACTGTCAATACAATCCAAAAGAAGAAATGATAAAAGGAGTGACAAGCTCCTGCGGACGCTAGCAGCTACCTTGCAATCTCCACAGATAGCCGGCCTGAACTCAACGATCGCCGCGCTGTAACTCACCTGAATCTACACATAAAGTGTAGGGTGTAGCATGAGTACAACCACCTTAGCATGTAACGGAAATAACTAAGGAACTAAGCAATAGTGACGAGCTAAGTAAAACAGTCAAATTATTTATTTATCACAATTTAAAATATAAACAGAAATAAACAGGTAAATTCCATAACTCAGCAAATGCCATAAAGAAGTTTAATAGATAAATGCAGCAAAACACAAATAAATACAACTTCACAGCAGTGTTACTCCATCACTCATCACTCACACTCAGCACGCAATACTCAAAACACTCAACACTCTGCGCTCACTGGGGGTATGTACAGACTCCGGAGGGGCTCCCAAAGCCCAAGCACTAAGCACGGATAACTCACGTGTTATCATATCAATACCTGGATCCGCACGGTCAACTCACATGCTACGCGGATAACTCACACGCTATGGGATCAATACCTAGACCCGCACGGTCAACTCACGTGCTACGCGGACAACTCACGCGCTATGGTATTAATATCCTCACAACCAAGCCCTCGACCTCACTCAATCATGTACCTCACTAGCCTCATCATCACCAACAAAAAAGGGAACACGGCCCACATCAAGTATCACCATATATTAGTAAATAATAGAGACTGAGGTAAACAGGTACAATAATTCCTACTCCAGGATGCCCTCGTCTCTGGACTCGATATCCAAATGCTCTGAATCTATTCAAAATCAGTACAATACCATCAATATACGCTAATGGAATGAATTTCACAAGAAAAACTATCAAATTATGCCAAAAATCTGAAACCGACCAAAACTCGACCCCCAGGCCCACGTCTCGAAATCAATCAAAAATGGCAGAATAATAAACCTTGACCTCTTTCGAGTCTAACTATACCAAATTCATCAAAATCCGACATTGTTTGGTCCTTCAAATCCTTAAATTAAACTCTTAAAAATTCCAAGCCCTAACCCCCTACTTTCACTCCAAAATCCTACTGATTAATTATGAACAAAGCCATAGATTCACGAAATTTATACCATTATGTGTTAGAATCACTTACCTCAACGTTACTCCTTGAAAACATTCGAAAAATCGCCTCTCTCCCGAGTTTCTCAAATCCAAAAATTGAAAAATGAAGACAAAACCACGAACTGGGCCTTTTCTGCCCAGCACAATCGCACCTGCGGCCTCTTTTTCCGCTTCTGTGAAGCCACACCTACGGAAATTTCAATCGCAGGTGCGGAACTCACTAAAGAGCCCATATTCCGCATCTGCGGCCCAAAACGCGCGCCTGCGCTTGCGCACCTGCGCGTTACTCTTCGCATCTGCGAAGCCAGCCCAAAATCCTCCTCTCCGCATCTGCGCTCAAGGCCTCGCACCTGCGGGCTCGCAGATGCGGCCCGTTATTCGCACCTGTGTTCCCAGCCTTGGCCTTCCATTTCCACATCTGCGACTTCACCAAACGCACCAGCGACCTCGCACCTGCGACTCCTCCTTCTGCAGGTGCGGAAATAGCAGTAGCAGCAGCTTCAGCTGCATTTTCCAACTTCGATAAATCCGTTAACCACCCGGAATTGCCCCGAGGCCCTCGAGACCTCAATTAGAAATACCAACAAGTCATATATCAACATACCAACTTAGTCTAACCTTAGAATCACTCAAAACAACATCAAATCATCAAATTACCCTCAGATTCAAGCCTAAGAACTTTTATATTTCCAAATTCGGCAACCGATGCCGAAACCAACCAAACCATGTCAGAATGACCTCAAATTTTGCACACACATCACAAATGACACTACGAACCTACTCCAACTTCCGTAATTCCATTCCAACCCCGATATCAAATTTTCCACTGCCAACCGAAATTGCCAAATTTTCAATTTCACCAATTCAAGTCTAATTCTACCACGGACCTCCAAATCACATTCCGAATGTACTCCTAAGTCCAAAATCACCTAACGGAGCTAACGGAACCATAAGAATTCAAATTCGAGGTCGTTTACACATAGATCTATATCTGGTCCACTTTTCTAACGTAAATTTTTAAATTATGAGACTAAGTGTCTCATTTCACTTCGAGTTCCTTTCGGACCCGAACCAACTAACCTGATAAGTCATAAATCAATTGCAAGACATAAATTGTGTAGTAAATGGGGGAACAGGGTTATAATATTCAAAATAACTGGCTGGGTTATTACATTCTCCCCCTCTTAAACAAACGTTCATCCTCGAACGAGTCTAATAGAAGAACATACCTGAAATCACAACATCTGAAGCAGTAACATCTGGCATGGCTGGGAGGGCATAGAAATGGTCCTGACCACCCCCTCATATGCCTCCTCCTCTCGGGCAACCCATAGCTGACTCGGCTCCGCACCTAGCTGGCTGAACTCCACACCTAGCTGGCTGGGCGGGTGGTGAGGTAACTGGTGCTGTAGTCGGAGGCTGAGTACTCCGCTGCGGAGTCCCACCCAACATCCTAGGGCAATATATCGCAATGTGACCAAAATCCCCGCACTCGAAACAACCCTTCTCTGACGAAACTGCTGCTCCTGATGCCCAAAAGAATTACCCGACGATACCTGAGCGGACGGGGCATAATGAGAACCATATTCTGGCAATGCACTGAATGATGACTGACTCTACTGAAACTGGCCTCCCTGAGGAGCACCACTGGAACAACCCTGACCACGAGGCCTCTTAGCCTCCCTCTTAGTCCTCTCCTGACCTCGAACCATCTCAATCTGTCGAGCAATGTCAACAACCTCATCAAAGGTAACCCCAGATACTCTCTCCCTGGTCATAAGCAATCGAAGCTGAAAACCGAGGCCATCTATAAACCTCCTGATCCTCTCTCGGTTTGTGGGAGCCAACCAAACCGCATGATGAGCTAACTCGGAGAACCGCATCTCATACTGTGTAACAGACATCTCACCCTACCGAAGCTGCTCAAACTGCCTGCGCAGCTCCTCTCTGCGGGACTCAGGTACAAACTTCTCCAGAAAGAGAACGAAGAACTGCTACCAAGTAAGGGGTATTGCGCCAACATGCCTACGCCTCTCGTAAGTCTCCCACCATCTGAGTGCAGCCCCAAAAAACTGAAAGGTAGTGAATGAGACCCCACAAGTCTCCAGAATGCCAGCAGTACAGAGTATCCTCTGACACCTGTCCAAGAAGTTCTGAGCGTCCTCTCTCTCTGTGCCACTAAAAGGTGGTGGCTGGAGTCTCCCAAACCTCTCCAACCTACGCTGATCATCCTCAGGCATAGCAGGAACCACATAATCTTGTGTAGCTGCAACCGGCTGGGCTGGTGGTGTCTCCGATGTCTGAAGTCCCTGAATAAGCTTCGCAGGTGTGCGAGCGACAGAAGTGGCTCCGGCCGTCGAAATAGAGACCGCCTGAGCAAGGCCGGTACACGCTGTCAGAATCTGAGCTAGGGCCTCCTGAAGGCCTGTAATCACAATAGGCATAGGTGGTGCCTGAGCTGGTACATCAACAACTGGAATCTGGTCCTTTTTTGGGACAACCGGTGGATCTGCAAGTATTGCCCTAGCTGCTTTACGGGCTGCACCTCTGCCCCTAGCACGGCCTCGGCCTCTTGCGGCCCGAACTGGTGGCTGACCCTCTTGACTGGTAGCACTAGTCCTCACCATCTGTGAGAGAATGAAATACAGATGTTTAGTTACTAGAATACACAGAACGCACGATAAGAATCCAAGAATGTGAAATTTTCCTAAAGGTTCTACAGCCTCTCGAAGATAAGTACAGACGTCTCCGTATCGATCCGTAAGACTCTACTAAACCCGCTCATGACTCGTGAGACCTATGTAACCTAGGCTCTGATACCAACTTGTCATGACCCAAAATCTAACCATGGTCATGATGGCGCCTATCGTGTTACAAGGCAAGCCTACTTCCCAAAATATTACTACTAAACCGATTATAAGAATTTAATAAAGAATTTCAACACTTGAATTTCTCATAAACTAAATCAACTTTAAATATAATTTTAGAAATACAGAAACGATCCCCAAACATCGGGGTGTCACTAAGTCATGAGCCTCTAAATCTATGAACTAAGAAACAAAACTGTCTAACTGTCAATACAATCCAAAAGAAGAAATGATAAAAGGAGTGACAAGCTCCTGCGGACGCTAGCAGCTACCTTGCAATCTCCACAGATAGCCGGCCTGAACTCAACGATCATCGCGCTGTAACTCACATGAATCTGCACATAAAGTGCAGGGTTTAGCATGAGTACAACCACCTCAGCAAGTAACAAAAATAACTAAGGAACTGAGTAATAGTGACGAGCTAAGTAAAACAATCCAATTATTTATTTTTCACAATTTAAAATATAAACAAAAATAAACAGGTAAATTCCATAACTCAGCAAATGCCACAAAGAAGTTTAATAGATAAATGTAGCAACAACACAAATAAATACAACTTCACAACAGTGTCACTCCATCACTCATCACTCGCACTCATCACTCAATACTAAAAACACTCAATACTCTACGCTCACTGGGGTTGTGTACAGACTCCGGAGGGGCTCCCAAAGCCCAAGCGCTAAGCACGGACAACTCATGTGCCATCATATCAATACCAGGATCCGCACAGTCAACTCACATGCTACACAGACAACTCACGCGGTATGGTATCAATACCTGGACCCGCATGGTCAACTCACGTGCTACGCGGAGAACTCACGCGCTATGGTATTAATATCCTCACAACTAGGCCCTCGGCCTCACTCAATCATGTACCTCACAAGCCTCATTATCACCAACAAATAAGGGAACACAGCCCATATCAAGTATCACCACATATTAGCAAATAATAGAGACTGAGGTAAACATGTACAATAATTTCTATGACTGAGTACAAATAATGTGAGCATGAATAAAGCCTAAGCATGATCTCTAACATGAAGGCAAACAAGTTCAACAACAAATAAACACATAACCACAGATAATAGCCATTAGGCCTCACAGCCTAACGGGACGGACCAAGTCTCAATCCCTCACGGTGCACACCCACACGCTCGTCACCTAGCATGGGTAATTTAATATCCGGGTTTATACCCTCAAAGCCAGAGTTAAAACTGTTACTTACCTTAACAGCGTAAAGATCCTACTCCAGGATGCCCTCGTCTCTGGACTCGATCTCCAAATGCTCTGAATCTATTCAAAATCAGTACAATACCATCAATATATGCTAATGGAATAAATTCCACAAGAAAAACTATCAAATTATGCCAAAAATCCGAAACCGACCAAAATCTGACCCCCGGGACCACGTCTCGAAATCAGTCAAAAATGGCAGAATAATAAACCTTGACCTCTCCCGAGTCTAACCATATCAAATTCATCAAAATCCGACATCGTTTGGTCCTTCAAATCCTTAAATTAAACTCTTTAAAATTCCAAGCCCTAACCCCCTACTTTCACTCCAAAATCCTACTGATTAATGATGAACAAAGCCATAGATTCATGAAATTTATACCATTATGGGTTAGATCCTTAACTCAATGTTACTCCTTGACAAACTTCGAAAAATCGCCTCTCCCGAGTTTCGCAAATCCAAAAATTCAAAAATGAAGACAAAACCACGGACTGAGCCTTTTCTGCCCAGCACAATCGCACCTGCGGCCTCTTTTTCCGCTTCTGCGAAGCTGCACCTGCAGAAATTTCCATCGCAGGTGCGAAACTCACTAAAGAGCCCATATTCCACATCTGCGGCCCAAAGCGCGCGCCTGCGCTTGCGCACCTGCGCGTTACTCTTCGCATCTGCGAAGCCAGCCCAAAATCCTCCTCTCGGCATCTGCGCTCAAGAACCTCGCACCTGCGGGCTCGCAGATATGGCCCATTCTTCGCGTCTGCGTTCCCAGCCTTGGCCTTCCATTTCCGCATCTACGGCTTCCCCAAATGCACCAGCGACCTCACACCTGCGACTCCTCCTTCCGCAGGTGCGTAAATAGCAGTAGCAGCAACTTCAGCTGCATTTTCCAAGTTCGACAAATCCGTTAACCACCCGGAATCACCCCGAGGCTCTCGAGACCTAAACCAGAAATACCAATAAGTCATATATCAACATACCAACTTGGTCAAACCTTTGAATCACTCAAAACAACATCAAATCATCAAATTACACTCAGATTCAAGCCTAAGAACTTTTAAATTTCCAAATTCGGCAACTGATCCTGAAACCAACCAAACTATATCCGAATGACCTCAAATTTTGCACACACATCACAAATGACACTACAAACCTACTCCAACTTCCGAAATTCCATTCCGACCCCGATATCAAATTTTCCACTGCCGACTGAAATCGCCAAATTTCTATTTTCACCAATTCAAGCCTAATTCTACCACAGACCTCCAAATCATATTCCGGATGCACTCCTAAGTCCAAAATCACCTAATGGAGCTAACGAAATCATCGGAATTCAAATCCAAGGACGTTTACACATAGATCCACATCCGGTCCACTTTTCTAACGTAAATATTTAAATTATGAGACTAAGTGTCTCATTTTACTCCGAGTTCCTTTCGGACCCGAACCAACTAACCCGATAAGTCATAAATCAATTGCAAGACATAAATTCTGTAGTAAATGGGGGAACGGGTTTACAATATTCAAAACGATTGGTCGGGTCGTTACACTTAGCCCGTAGGCTTTTTATGACCGAGTGAGTGATTGCTCGAACTCGAAGTAAGATAGCCCTTAGGCTTTAATAATTGAGTGAATGATTGTTTCGAACTCGAACTCAGGATATCTTAGCCCGTAGGCTTTTTATGACCGAGTGAGTCATTGCTCGAACTCGAAGTAAGATAGCCCTTAGGCTTTAATAATTGAGTGAGTGATTGTTTCGAACTCGAACTCAGGATATCTTAGCCCGTAGGCTTTTTATGACCGAGTGAGTGATTGCTCGAACTTGAAGTAAGATAGCCCTTAGGCTTTAATAATTGAGTGAGTGATTGTATTGAACTCGATCTCAGAATATCTTAGCCCGTAGGCTTTTTATGACCGAGTGAGTGATTGCTCGAACTCGAAGTAAGATAGCCCTTAGGCTTTAATAATTGAGTGAGTGATTGTTTCGAACTCGAACTCAGGATATCTTAGCCCGTAGGCTTTTTATGACCGAGTGAGTGATTGCTCGAACTCGAAGTAAGATAGCCCTTAGGCTTTAATAATTGAGTGAGTGATTGTTTCGAACTCGAACTCAGAATATCTTAGCCCGTAGGCTTTTCATGATTACTTGTATCAAAAATCCCTTTGATGGTGGTTGGCCTTTAAGCCTGTTTGAATCATGAAGTAGGAAAATCTTTTCAAAGTGCGAGATATATGAAAAAGAAGTTCTCCTTTATAAGTCATTACACATGTGTTTGTATCTTGTGCCAGAGTTCGAGCAAAACTACGTAGGCATGGTTCGTTTTGATCATTTGGCCCTTACACTTTTCTCTATCGAGACCCTGTTTGTCATGAATTTGATATGGAGCGACTTTCTTGTGCCGAACTTGATTTATTTGCTTGGTAGACCCCTAGTATTCTAGGTTGATTATGAAGGAGCCTCGGATACTACTGATTTGTCCCCGGGTAGCACATAGTTGTTGTCTCGTTAAAAACCTTGCCGGAAAAACCCATTTGGGATAAAAGCCGAACTTAAGGAAAAAAGAGTACAACGCGTGCTTTGAAACAAGAGGTCTTGATGTTTTTCATCGAATTCCTGCAATGAGTTAGTGTCGAATATACGTATACAAACGATAGAGGAGAAAATTATACCTTAACAGTAATATCGTTTGAGAAGCGATATGTTCCAATTGTTTGGTAATGGTTTTCCATCCATTGCTCCAAGTTTATAAGACCCTTTATTGACTATATCGAGGACTTGATAGGGTCCTTCCCAATTTGGGCCGAGCTTCCCTTCATTAGGATCTCGAGTGTTGACGGTGGGCTTCCTTAGGACCAAGTCCCCGACCTTGAAATGGCGGAGATGGTTCTTCTGTTGTAGTACTTTTCGATTTGTTGTTTTTGTGCAGCCATTCGAACCAGTGCCTCCTCTTGTTTTTCATCCAATAATTCGAGGCTAATATTCATTGCCTCATAGTTCGATTCTTCCGATGTATGTAGGAACCTTGCGCTTGGTTCCCCGACTTCGACCGGAATTAGAGCTTCGGATCCACACACTAGGGAAAATGGGGTTGCTCCTGTACTGGATTTAGATGTTGTCCGATATGCCCAAAGGACTTCGGGCAAAATTTCTCTCCATTTTTCTTTAGCTTCGTTCAATCTTTTCTTTATGTTTTGGATGATAATCATGTTCGTTGATTCGGCCTGTCCGTTCTTGCTAGGATGATATGGTGTAGACATTATTATTTTTATTTTATGGTCTTCGAAGAATTTCGTCACTTTACCGCCGATAAACTGTCTACCATTGTCGCATGTTATTTCTGCTGGTATCCCAAATCGACACACGATGTGGTCCCACATGAAATCTATAACCTCTTTTTCTCTCACTTTTTCGAACACCTGTTCTTCAACCCATTTAGAAAAATAGTCAGTCATAAACAAAATATATTTAGCTTTACCTGGGGCCGATGGTAGAGGATCGATGATATCCATTCCCCATTTCATGAATGGCCATGGAGAAATGACCGAATGAAGCTGCTCTCCGGGTTGATGGATCATCGGTGCAAACCTTTGACATTTATCATATTTTCAAACGAACTCCTTATTGTCCTTCTCCATGCTATCCCAGTAGTACCCTGCTCTGAAGAATTTGTGAATTAATGGTTCGGTGCGGGAGTGGTTTCCACAAGTGCCTTCATGGACCTCTCGTAAAACATAATCGGTGTCTCCTGGTCCCAAACATACCACCAGTGGTCCGTCGAACGTCCTTCTGTATAATGTTCCATCTTCAACCAGCGTGAATCGAGCAGCCTTGGTTTGTAGAACCCTCGATTCTTTAGGGTTCGATGGGAGTTTTCCGTTCTTTAAATATTCAATATACTTATTCCTCCAATCCCAGGTTAAGCTCTTGGAATTTATTTCCATGTCCATCCTCGATTACAGATCTAGAGAGTTGAACGACAGTTCCCGAGTTGATCTTATCTTCCTCGACCGACGACCCCAAATTTGCGAGTGCATCGGCCTCACAGTTTTGTTCTCGAGGCACATGTTGTAGGGTCAATTCTTTGAAACGGTGTAGAGTTACCTGTAATTTGTCCATATACCTTTGCATCCTATCTTCTCGAACCTCGAAAGTTTTGTTTACTTGGTTCACCACTAGTAAAGAGTCACATTTGGCTTTAATGACTTCTGCTCCCAGGCTTTTAGCTAGCTCGAGACCTGCAATCATGGCCTCGTACTCGGCCTCATTATTAGTTAATCTAGTGGTTTTGATGGATTGTCTAATAATGCCACTTGTGGGAGCTTTCAGTACGATGCCAAGCTTGGACCCCTTCACATTTGAAACACCATCTATGTAGAGGGTCCAAACCCCTGACGACGTACCCGATTTTAACAAGAGCTCCTTTTCAACTTCGGGTACGAGGGTTGGCATGAAATCGGCCACGAAGTCCACTAAAATTGGGACTTGATTGTTGTACGGGGTTGATATTTGATATCGTACCCACTGAGTTTGATGGCCCATTTGGCCAATCGACCCGATAAATCGGGCTTGTGCAAAATATTGCGAAGTGGGAAAGTGGTCAAAACGCATATGGGGTGACATTGAAAGTATGGTCTTAACTTTCTAGAGGCGCTTATTAGTGCAAGTGCTAATTTCTCTAAGTGAGGCTATCTAGCCTCTGCTTCCCCTAAGGTCCGACTTACATAATAAATAGGAAATAGTGTACCTTGCTCTTCTCGAATTAGGATGTCACTTAGCGCGATTTTTGATACCGCCATGTATAAGTACAACTTCTTATCTGCCCTCGGAGTGTGAAGTAGTGGTGGGCTCGATAGGTGCCGCTTCAATTGTTCTAGTGCCTGTTGGCATTCCGGGGTCCAGGCAAAATTGTTCTTCCTTTTGAGTAGACAGAAGAATTTGTGGCTTCGATCTGATGACCTCAAAATAAATCGGCCTAAGGCAGCTATCCGTCCGATCAGCCTTTGCACTACTTTCATGCTATCCATGACGGTGATGTCTTCGATGGCCTTAATTTTGGCGGGGTTGATCTCGATTCCCCGATTCGATACCACGAAACCAAGGAACTTTCCCGATCCAACACCGAAAGCATATTTCTCGGGGTTGAGCTTCATGTTGTATTTCCTTAAGATTTGAACATTTCCTGCAAATGAGTCAAATGGTCCTCTGTGCGCAGGGACTTAACTAGCATGTCATAAATGTAAACTTCCATCGACTTACCTATTTGTTCTTCGATTATTTTATTCACTACGCGTTGGTAAGTAGCTCCTGTGTGTTTTAGCCCGAATGGCGTTACATTATAGCAATAGGTTCCGTACTTGGTGATAAATGAAGTCTTTTCCTGGTCCTCCGGGTTCATTCGAATTTGATTGTACCCGACACTGAGCTTCCTTAGGACCAAGTCCCCAACCTTGAAATGGCGGAGATGGTTCTTCTGTTGTAGTACCTTTCGATTTGTTATTTTTGTGCAGCCATTCGAACCAGTGCCTCCTCTTGTTTTTCATCTAATAATTCGAGGCTAGTATTCATTGCCTCATAGTTCGATTCTTCCGATGTATGTAGGAACCTTGCGCTTGGTTCCCCGACTTCGACCGAAATTAGAGCTTCGGATCCATACACTAGGGAAAATGGGGTTACTCCTGTACTGGATTTAGATGTTGTCCGATATGCCCAAAGGACTTCGGGCAAAATTTCTCTCCATTTTCCTTTAGCTTCGTTCAATCTTTTCTTTATGTTTTGGATGATAATCGTGTCCGTTGATTCGGCCGGTCCGTTCTCGCTAGGATGATATAGTGTTGACATTATTATTTTTATTTTATGGTCTTCAAAGAATTTCGTCACTTTACCGCCGATAAACTGTCTACCATTGTCGCATGTTATTTCTGCTGGTATCCCAAATCGACACACGATGTGGTCCCAGATGAAATCTATAACCTCTTTTTCTCTCACTTTTTCGAACGCCTATGCTTCAACCCATTTAGAAAAATAGTCAGTCATAAACAAAATAAATTTAGCTTTACCTAGGGCCGATGGTAGAGGGCCGACGATATCCATTCCCCATTTCATGAATGGCATGGAGAAATGACCGAAAGAAGCTGCTCTCCGGGTTGATGGATCATCGGTGCAAACCTTTGACATTTATCATATTTTCAAACGAACTCCTTACTGTCCTTCTCCATGCTATCCCAGTAGTACCCTACTCTAAAGATTTTGCAAATTAATGGTTCAGCGCGGGAGTGGTTTCCACAAGTGCCTTCATGGACCTCTCGTAAAACATAATCGATGTCTCCTGGTCCCAAACGTACCGCCAGTGGTCCGTCGAACGTCCTTCTGTATAATGTTCCATCTTCAACTAGCGTGAATCGAGCAGCCTTGGTTCGTAGAACCCTCGATTCTTTAGGGTTCGATGGGAGTTTTTCGTTCTTTAAATATTCAATATACTTATTCCTCCAATCCCAGGTTAAGCTCTTGGAATTTATTTCCATGTCCATCCTCGATTACAGATCTAGAGAGTTGAACGACAGTCCCCGAGTTGATCTTATCTTCCTCGACCGACGACCCCAAATTTGCGAGTCCGTCGGCCTCACAGTTCTGTTCTCGAGGCACATGTTGTAGGGTCCATTCTTTGAAACGGTGTAGAGTTACCTGTAATTTGTCCAAATACCTTTGCATCCTATCTTCTTGAACCTCGAAAGTTTTGTTTACTTGGTTCACCATTAGTAAAGAGTCACATTTGGCTTTAATGACTTCTGCTTCCAGGCTTTTAGCTAGCTCGAGACCTGCAATCATGGCCTCGTACTCGGCCTCATTATTAGTTAATCTAGTGGTTTTGATGGATTGTCTAATAATGCCACCTGTGGGAGGTTTCATTACGATGCCAAGCTTGGACCCCTTCACATTTGAAGCACCATCTGTGTAGGGGGTCCAAACCCCTGACGACGTACCCGATTTTAACAAGAGCTCCTTTTCAACTTCGGGTACAAGGGTTGGCATGAAATCGGCCACGAAGTCCGCTAAAATTTGGACTTGATTGTCATACGGGGTTGATATTCGATATCGTACCCACTGAGTTTGATGGCCCATTTGGCCAATCGACCCGATAGTTTGGGCTTGTGCAAAATATTGCGAAGTGGGTAAGTGATCAAAACGCAGATGGGGTGACATTGAAAGTATGGTCTTAACTTTCTAGAGGCGCTTATTAGTGCAAGTGCTAATTTCTCTAAGTGAGGCTATCTAGCCTCTGCTTCCCCTAAGGTCCGACTTACATAATAAATAGGAAATAGTGTACCTTGCTCTTCTCGAATTAGGATGCCACTTAGCGCGATTTTTGATACCGCCAAGTATAAGTACAGCTTTTTATCTGCCCTCGGAGTGTGAAGTAGTGGTGGGCTCGATAGGTACCGCTTCAATTGTTCTAGTGCTTGTTGGCATTCTGGGGTCCAGGCAAAATTGTTCTTCCTTTTGAGTAGACAGAAAAATTTGTGGCTTCGATCTGATGACCTCGAAATAAATCAGCCTAAGGCAGCTATCCGTCCGGTCAGCCTTTGCACTGATTTCACGCTATCCATGACGGTGATGTCTTCGATGGCCTTAATTTTGGCGGGGTTGATCTCGATTCCCCGATTCGATACCACGAAACCAAGGAACTTGCCCGATCCAACCCCGAAAGCACATTTCTTGGGGTTGAGCTTCATGTTGTATTTCCTTAAGATTTGAACGTTTCCTGCAAATGAGTCAAATGGTCCTCTGTGCGCAGGGACTTAACTAGCATGTCATAAATGTAAACTTCCATCGACTTACCTATTTGTTCTTCGATTATTTTATTCACTACGCGTTGGTAAGTAGCTCCTGTGTGTTTTAGCCCGAATGGTGTTACATTATAGCAATAGGTTCTGTACTTGGTGATAAATGAAGTCTTTTCCTGGTCCTCCGGGTTCATTCGAATTTGATTGTACCCGGAGTAGGCGTCGAGAAAACTAAGGATCTCGTGGCCGGCTGTGGCATCGATCATGCGATCAATGCTAGGCGGTGGAAAACAATCTTTGGGGCATGCTTTGTTTAGATCTTTATAATCTACGCACATTCTAAGTTTGTTCCCCTTTTTAGGGACTACAACTACGTTGGCTAACCACTCGGGATATTTTACTTCCCGAATTGACCCTATTTTGAGAAGTTTAGTTAACTCATCCTTTACAAATGCGTGTTTTACCTCGGACTGAGGTCTTCTTTTTTGCTTCATCGATTTGAACCTAGGGTCCAAGCTAAGCTGGTGCGTTGTTATCGACGGTGGGATCCCTGCCATGTCTAAATGAGACCAAGCAAAACACTCTATGTTATCGATAAGAAATTGAATGAGTTTTTTCCTGAGTTCGGGGGTCAATCCCGTTCCCAAGTATACCTTTCTCTCGGGCAGATATTCAATTAATATAACCTGCTCCAGTTCTTCGATCATAGATTTGGTAGCATCGGAGTCGTTAGGGATGATGAAAGCTCGAGGTGTTAGAAACTCTTCCTCGCCATCCTATATTTCCTATTCCACCGGTTCGGTCGAGACTGGTGGTTGTGATTGCTATTTGGTTTCTCGTCTATCTTTAGGGATCAATCTTTTCGAGATCGATAGCGTTGGTATCAGTGTTACCTCATCGACCACAAACATTTCCTTCGCATCATGTTGTTCCCCGTACACTATTTTAACGCCGTCCGACGTAAGAAATTTCATTACTTGGTGGAGGGTCGAAGGCACTGCCTTCATATTGTGGATCCAAGGTCTTCCGAGTAGGGCATTGTACCTTATATCCCCTTCGATTACGTGGAATTTTGTATTTTGGATGGTTCCAGCTACATTCACTGGTAGAGTAATCTCCCCTTTAGTCGTTTCACTGGCCATATTGAAATTGTTCAAGACCTGAGCTGCGGGCATAACTTGATTCTGCAAACCGAGCTGCTCCACTACCCAAGATCAGATGATTTCGCAGAGCTACCTGAATCCACTAAAATACGCTTAACTTGAGCTTTATTTAATAGGATAGAAATTACCAAAGCGTCGTTGTGAGGTTGAGAGATGCCCTCGGCTTCTTCAATTCCGAATGATAAAGTGCCCTCGGGTACATAACCTCGAATTCGTTTTTCCCCTGTGGCCGGTATCTTGCCGTACTTGAGCATAAGTCGTTGTGGAGTATCGACCCCATCGATGATCATATGAATGACATGCAGAGGTTCCTCCTGTTTATCTTTTTTGCTGGCATCCCTTTCTCTGAAGCGATTCTTGGCTCGGTCAGTGAGGAACTCTCGAAGGTGGCCCTCATCGAATAGGCGGGCTACCTCTTCTCTTAAATGTCTGCAATCCTCGGTCCTGTGGCCATGCGTTCCATGATACTTGCACATCGAATTCGAGTTTCTTTGGGAAGGGTCGGTTTGCATGGATCTGGGCCACCTAGTAGCTTTGATCTTCCGATCCCTGATACAATGCCCAATGCGTCGAAGCTAAATTGTACTCCGATAGCCGAGGTGCCTCTATAAGATCGCCATATTTATCAAAGCCACTCTTGCTCATAAGCCCCCGAGAATCTTTTCCTCGATCAATCCTTCGATTGTTCCGAGCGAAATTGCGCGCTGAGCCGTTGTTCATTCGATCTGCGATGTACGGTTGATATCGATCTTTGTTCGACCTTCGTTCTCTGTCGATATCCTTCTGGTTTTTAATAGTTGTCCTGTTCTGGTGCATGGATCCGGAAGTAGCTCCTAACTGGTCGTCTTCGACCCTGATTTTTGACTGATATCGGCTGTGTACATCCGCCCAAGTTATTGCTGGATACTCGATCAAATTTTGCTTCAACTGACGTGATGCTATTGAACTTTGCTCGTTCAACCCTTGGGTGAAAGTTTGGACGGCCCAGTCGTCTGTGACCGGTGGCAATTCCATACGTTCCATTTGAAATCGGGACACGAATTCTCTCAGCATTTCATTATCCCTTTGCTTTACTTTGAAGAGGTCCAATTTCCTTGTTGCAACCTTTATGGCACCAGCATGTGCCTTTACAAACGAATCCACTAACATGGCAAAAGAATCGATGGAATTTGGGGGCAAATTATGATACCAAATCATCGCTCCCTTCGAGAGGGTCTCTCCGAATTTTTTCAATAACACGGATTCGATCTCGTCATCTTCCAAATCGTTACCCTTGATGGCACACGTGTAAGAGGTGACGTGTTCGCTGGGATCGGTCGTACCATTATATTTGGAAATTTTGGGCATACAGAAATTTTTGGGGATTGGTTTTGGGGCTGCACTCGAGGGAAAAGGCTTTTGGATGAATTTCTTCGAATCCAGCCCTTTTATCATTGGTGGAGCTCCCGGGATTTGATCGACCCTAGAATTATATGTTTCTACTTTTTTATCGTTGGCTTCGACTCGTTTTGTGAGTTCCTTGAGCAACTTAGTAATTTCGGGAGTAGTCCCCGATTCTTGCTCGTTTGACTTCACTAATGGCTGGCTCCGTTCTGTGGGTGATTTCCCGAAGCGGATCGGGCTCCGGCCTGCTTTGTACTTGAGTTTGGCTCTACAACTAGGCTATCACTACTTGCTGGGCTTGTAATATCTCGAAGATCATCTGTAAGCTGACTCCGATCTCTTCCACATTATGGGCGTCTCGAGCTATGGACCGAGTACCGCCCTGATTGCTTTTTTCCGGTTCGGAAAGTTGGTTCGCCTCAAGAGCCACTTGTGAATTGACATCTAGTGGTACTTTGACTCGAATTTTAGGTACTTCGATTCGAGCTTCAGCGACATTGTTAAGTGGCCTTCCGCCCTGGGTATCAAGTTGTTGGTTTCATCCTGAAGGTCGGCTTCGTGGTCGATAGGTAAAGCCATAAATCAAGGGTTTTCCATTGCCGATTCGGAGTTGTAAACTGGTGCGTATTGCGGATTTGTATCAAACAACCACGTTATCCTTAGCCCCACGGTGGGCGCCAAACTGTTTACCCGAAAAATCGGATATAGTTGAATTTATAAGTAGTTCTAAGGATATGTGATATAGCTTGACATAAATCGTACGTAGAAGTGGAAATATTTAAATTATTGGCTATAGAAATGGGATATAAATTGTTGAACTAGAAGAGTGAGTATGCTGAGTAAAACAAGCTTAAGAGATTTATTCTTCAATAAATAGAGGTAGTCTTTTCTTACAATGTGTGAACCTGCTTGTGCTTACAAGGATTCCCCCTTTATAGTAGAGGGATCTTACTTTATTTATAATAAAAAATAAATAGTTGAGAACCTGTCACGCCCCAAACCTGAAGGGGCGTGGCCGGCACCTGGTACCATACTCGGCCCGAGCGTACCACTCTGTAAATGTGAACTCTAGAGGAATAACCCTCAACCTAGGCCGCTGAGGCCATATTCTGAATCATCTGGAAATATCATTTGTCTCATCTAAGGGGTAAACATACCCAAAAACTCATATAGTGTTATACAAACTATACAGGACTTGTCTACAAGCCTCTAGAGATAGTTGAACTGTATCATGGTCGGGACAGGGCCTCGACCTACCCATCAAACCTGTATATATATAAAACGGACTCCAAGGTCTAGACCTGGTAACTCCGGGGAAGTGGAGCTTACCAACCAAGCTGATATTTTGCTCTGTCTACTGGGAAGGTCTATCCAGCTGTCTATCAGGACCTGCAGGCATGAAATGCAGCGTCCCCAGCAAAGGGACGTCAGTACAAATAATGTACTGAGTATGTAAGGCAACAAAAAAACTGAAAGCTGAAACTGAATTGATGATATAATAACGGAATGTAACTGGGAGTCACAAATAATCTGAAGATATGCTTACCTGCTGATACTGACTCAACTCTCTCCATATAGTATGTAAAATAGTTGTCCGGCCCTATAAGGCTCGGTATGTGTAACTGCCCTGCCGTAGTAGGCTCGCTCATAGGCGCTCGGCCATACTAGGCTCTGTATCTCGGCCATCCTGGGCTCGCTCATAGGCGCTCGGCCACAGTAGGCTCGGTATATATAACTTACCATCTGATCAGAGGTTGCCCAATAGGGGCCTGCCCACCGATTATAGCTCGATGGTGGTGAAAATAGTGTAATACTGTATATATATATATATAGACCCTCTGCTCTCTTGACTGAATAAAGACAAAACTAAACTGAATATGAAGTCTCGATAAGGAATAATATTGTAACTTATGAGACTAGAATAATGTGAATAAATTCATGAATACGAACTTCTCTTTATGTCTCATTATTAACACATGTAGCTACGAGATCATGCCAAAATGAAGGAAGGGCTTAGCCTTAACACACCTTATCACAATCTTTCCAATCACCAAGTTGAACTCACCTCTTTGCACCTTAATCTACAAGAATGATAATAATGCCATCGTTAAGTTACGAAAGGTACAACTATCGCACAACGAACGACAAGCTTATTTTGTATTAAAACGGACAGCATCTCCCCTATAAACCTTACTTCCTCCAAATTCAAGATAACACCACAACACCAAAAACAACAATAAAAACATATATACATTAGTTTCCAACCTTATGCACACCACACAATACTACAAAACAGCCCAACACACCCCAATCTCTTCATACACAAAACGACCGCCATAGTAGTGTCAACAACCCGAAATTGTTACGATGAACAACCAGCCCAACATCCTGCATTTATGTGGTGTTTATCCACACCCTTCCTCCTCCAAAACTCCACAAAACAGTAGTAAAACACGCTGCCCAGCAGCACCACAAAATAGTCCATAAAACAGTCCACAAAACAGTCCGCTACAAGTGAATAACTCAAACTCACGGCTTCCGATCACCGTCCCGTGAGTTCTTACAAGTATAGGACGACTTACCATGAATTTACAGCATAAAAAATGGATGAAAGAGGGCAGTAAACTTACTTTATATGTTGGATAACTCAGCTCCTATCTTGGTTCTTCAAACTCTAGGCTTTATCCAATTAGAACTTGAAATGGAGAGAAAATCAATTAGGGTTCTTGGGAGGACTTTTGCAGAGCTTATGTCTGGTTATTATGCTCTATTTTAAGTCTAATATATGAAGAAAATAGGCCTTTAAAAGGCCTCTTTGGACGACCCGAAATGGCCCATTTTTGGGCTCTCATTTAAGCAAGTAGGTGACACACCTACTTGTCACCTAGCAGCTTGCGCAGTATCGCAACAATGACCATATCTCTCTACTCCGATATCGTATTGACAAACGGTTTAATGCGTTGGAAAATAGACTCATAGATCGTTAATTTGATGGGTAGAACACCCCATAAATCTAAGTATATTGGGAGAAAATTGCAGTTACATTGGACCCAAAGTTTCAATAAAACTTATGAATGTAACTTGTGATGACTTTCATCGACTTTTGTTCCACAACTCGCTTGACTTCAAAACATAACACACGGATGTCATACGACTAATATAAATCATAACATAATATCCTTATCATGTTAATCACCCTAGTCTCACCCCAAATGTACATGTTATAACATTCCCAACTTGTCGACTTTCGACGAAACATTATTTTCTTTAATTGCTTTAGCTTCCGAATTGTCCAACCCTCTTTGTACTTGTTGTTCATGATCTTAAATATTTGTAACCTCAGAGGTAATATGATTATCTTACTTTGTAAACTTTTCAAATATGATTTCATTTCTGAGCTTACATCAATTGACTTACGACGTACTCGTACGTACGAAAACATGGGTTGTAACATCATTTTCCCCTTTGGAACATTCGTCCTCGAATGTTGACTGCTGCACATATCAGTCTCATAACCTATATCTCTCATAAATAATTTATTGCTGGCCTTTCCATCTAGGCAACTGTTCTATGAATAAATCCATAGGCCAGGGCATTCCCCACTTTAGGCCTCTTTCTGACACCATGACTTTTTGTCTGAATCCTTCCAACCTCGTAATTATTGCGACATTCTGTCATGCAGCTTGTACGACTTTGTCCTTGTATGTGCACCTATGCGACTCTTCTGTTCCTTTTCCTCCAGCTTTTAGCCAATCTCTAGGCCTCACTTTGGGAACATATATAGAACTATGACAAGTTGTTCCTCCCGGTATATATAGGTGTAGTTAAGTTCTTTGCTCGGTACTTTGTCAAACTTACGACTGTTGCGATATCTTGTTTCGTAGCCTTATAAATATATCCTTATGGCTTTACTACATCTAGGTAGGTTATACTACACCATCACACTTACTTCATTTTATTATTGTCGAGGTTTGCTACCCAACTCCAGGTTACCCTCTCGCTGCTTATCCTATATGTATAAATCTAAGTCCTTTAGTTCTTCCTCATTACTGTTCATCTTAAGAATGACGGCCTAATATCATCTCATACTTTGGAACTTTTATCTGCCTATTGTTGATTCATCTTAATGTTGATCTATAATCTACCACTGATAAATTGAAACCTCTTAGGTAATACATTATCCTTAGGGATCACGTCTCATCAGAGAACATCTGAAGTTACTTGCTCGGTCCACCTAGGGGCGATACTATACTTCAATAACCGTATTTCATCGCATCCCAACGTGATTCATCTTATGAGGGGTATTCTAATCTCATGCAATTCATGAAATCCCTTCTTTTTGAATCATTAACCAATCAATGGCCTTAACGTCATCCTCTTATCTATCACAATTACACCTTTATTCTACTACCAGGGCAACATTTCATCTCTTCAAATTGCTCATAGTCTTAGACTCCTCTAAGTTCATTCAGGCTATACTGAGTTTGTTTTTTTTATAACTTACGGAAACCATTAGCTCTCTTGTTTTGATGGGCTTAATTCTGAGGCCTTACCTATTCTCGTCAGCTTCTCAATCACCTCTGCTTATCCTTACTCATGTCCACCTAAAACCCTGTTGCTCTACCATACTTTATCTTGCGACCTACACATATTTATTTATAGTACTCACAACCTTCCTTTAACTTTCTAGCACCATACATTTCATTATGTTATTCTGGAACTTCAAGCGAGACATCAAACCATCTCTAACTCTTCTTTAATCTCTTAACCAGACCTCCCGGTACTTGAAAACTATAGGCTAGAAGATATGCCACTGACAACACCACTATCATTTGTGGATACTGAATCACGGTGCTTTTAGCCCTCTATCTGATGTATGGACTATTCACAACCTCCTACACTTGTGCATCTCGTACCGTCTTAACCTTTACCTTACTTAGCTTTTAATCTCGCATTGTATCTTCTGTCTCTTTCATAACCTCTCTTCCACATAGGTAGAATTCACATCCACAACTTGAAGCTCTACTATAAACTTGCAGCTCTAGTGCGTACACAATCTGGTGGGAGCTTCATACTTACTCCTTATGAGACTGGTACTTTTTTTTTAATCTGGCTTTATAGATACGACATCGAATTTCCTATGCTGGGTTTCACTTCGTTTATCTTGCATAATCTACTGATTTATCTGAACCTCTTGTCTAGCCATGACTAGGCTCTTCCTGAATTCCTGAATGAACTACTAACTACTCGTCAGTCCATGCTCATATTTACCTTCTGGGTAACCACTCTTGGGTTATGTCTTCTACCTTAACTTAACTTTTGCACTGGCTCCTAATGCATCAAGTGTTCATTCGCTCTTATTTATCAATAACATCTAGTGTGGGAACCCTTACTGCCTCCCCTCGGTGTCGTGCTTGCATAATGTTCTGGACTCGTATCATGTCTGTAGGATCTGAATAAATGCAATATCATTCCTTTCACCATTTACTGCATTCTTCCTTTACTATTTCATAGTTACCTGAACCACTTAACTCTGACTTAATACCATATGATACCATCTTTTCCCCTTTAGGGGAGTATTAACATGTAATGCTATGAAGACTTACTTATAAATATTTTACCTCTTCATCTTCGACGTCTTTTCACGTCTTTATTGACTCTTACTTGCCTTGCAGTAACCCTTATGTATCAAGGATAATTGAATATCTTACACACGACGGTATCCGATACCTAGTGTAACTGGAACACTTAGTCCATTAAGATTAACTTTGCTCAAAGTTCTTTCTTTAGGGAAGCGTCTTCTTGAGTGACGTTTGAAGGTTATTCTTCTGTTGTCGATTGTATTATTGCTGGAATGCGATATTTGAAATTCTCTTGATGTCAACTATCATTACCTCATTTGATCCCTAATTGATGTTCAATTTATCTTGTTCACTAGCCCATGCTAATTTCTATTACTCTGGGGGTCTAAATTGTTTTGTCTTTATAATCACATTGGACGCACCAACTCATTTCTCAAAATGAGAATATGACTTTTGGCCTATACTCTTTTATTGTCTCAAGACCTGTCACCTCTTTTTTTGTTTGTTTTTTTTGTTTTTTTTGTTTGTTTTTCACTTGACTATAGACTCTGTCATCATATCATATTTTGATTTACCGTTATCACCCATTTATCACATCTTACTCATAATACTTCATTTCTCTCTTCTTATTCTCCTGCTAATACTTCTGTTTATCGCATTATTCTGAAAACTTCAACAAAACATTGTTTCACTTTTAGCTCCCCTAGCTCAATCCACCATTTCGGGTTACTCTAACCCAAGCTGGATCTTGATATCCCATCCTTCTCTTAAACTATATATGTTAGCTCCCATAGGGCTTAACTGAGATGGGTGTGGCCAATTGTACATACCTCTATTTCTGTTGAAGGTAACTTAGAATCCATTTATTTCTCTGCCTAATGTGGAAATTCGGACAGTCTTCATTAACTAGGTACCTCGTACCCTTCTTCACCTTGCTTCTGTTACATGTTGAAACTTATAGTTTTACCTTATGATACTCCCATGGCCTGCTATTCACGGGGTATGTTAGATATTCCTGTCTTAGGGTAAATGGGAAATTCGCACATATGGTAAGCACAATCTAATAGGGTCTCAAACAGGGCCACGTAGTCAAGAATTCTCTCTCTACTAATGCTTTTACCTGTTGTTGTATTAGACCTTTAGCTAGCTATAATTATTCTAATTGAAAGCATCACTATATCATTAGCAAACATAAGCTTTGGCTCGAACTCTTATTACTCACCTCTATAGCACGATTTAGATTTGAATAAAGGGTAACAGACTCCTAAATGCCTTGTAGCCTCCTGCTTATAAGTGTGGTGCACAACACACCCATAAACAAGACTCTACTAGACACGGCTTGTAGACTCCCTAGGATAGAACTGCTCTGATACCAAGTTTGTCACGCCCCAAACCTGAAGGGGCGTGGCCGGCACCCGGTACCATACTCGGCCCGAGCGTACCACTCTGTAAATGTGAACTCTAGAGGAATAACCCTCAACCTAGGCCGATGAGGCTATATTCTGAATCATCTGGAAATATCGTTTGTCTCATCTAAGGGGTAAACATACCCAAAAACTCATATAGTGTTATACAAACTATACAGGACTTGTCTACAAGCCTCTAGAGATAGTTGAACTGTATCATGGTCGGGACAAGGGCCTCGACCTACCCATCAAACCTGTATATATATAAAACGGACTCCAAGGTCTAGACCTGGTAACTCCGGGGAAGTGGAGCTTACCAACCAAGCTGATATTTGGCTCTGTCTACTGGGAAGGTCTATCCAGCTGTCTATCAGGACCTGCAGGCATGAAATGCAGCGTCCCCAGCAAAGGGACGTCAGTACAAATAATGTACTGAGTATGTAAGGCAACAAAATAACTAAAAGCTGAAACTGAATTGATGATATAATAACGGAATGTAACTGGGAGTCACAAATAATCTGAAGATATGCTTACCTGCTGATACTGACTCAACTCTCTCCATATAGTATGTAAAATAGTTGTCCGGCCCTATAAGGCTCGGTATGTGTAACTGCCCTGCCGTAGTAGGCTCGCTCATAGGCGCTCGGCCATACTAGGCTCTGTATCTCGGCCATTCTGGGCTCGCTCATAGGTGCTCGGCCACAGTAGGCTCGGTATATAACTTACCATCTGATCAGAGGTTGCCCAATAGGGGCCTGCCCACCGATTATAGCTCGATGGTGGTGAAAATAGTGTAATACTGTATATATATATAGACCCTCTGCTCTCTTGACTGAATAAAGACAAAACTAAACTGAATATGAAGTCTCGATAAGGAATAATATTGTAACTTATGAGACTAGAATAATGTGAATAAATTCATGAATACGAACTTCTCTTTATGTCTCATTATTAACACATGTAGCTACGAGATCATGCCAAAATGAAGGAAGGGCTTAGCCTTAACATACCTTATCAAAATCTTTCCAATCACCAAGTTGAACTCACCTCTTTGCACCTTAATCTACAAGAATGATAATAATGCTATCGTTATGTTACGAAAGGTACAACTATCGCACAACGAACGACAAGCTTATTTTGTATTAAAACGGACAGCATCTCCCCTATAATCCTTACTTCCTCCAAATTCAAGATAACACCACAACACCAAAAACAACAATAAAAACATATATACATTAGTTTCCAACCTTATGCACACCACACAATACTACAAAATAGCCCAACACACCCCAATCTCTTCATACACAAAACGACCACCGTAGTAGTGTCAACAACCCGAAATTGCTATGATGAACAACCAGCCCAACATCCTGCATTTATGTGGTATTTCTCCACACCCTTCCTCCTCCAAAACTCCACAAAACAGTAGTAAAACACGCTGCCCAGCAGCACCACAAAACAGTCCATAAAACAGTCAACAAAACAGTCCGCTACAAGTGAATAACTCAAACTCACGGCTTCCGATCACCATCCCGTGAGTTCTTACAAGTATAGAATGACTTACCATGAATTTACAGAAGAAAAAATTGATGAAAGAGGGCAGTAAACTTACCTTATTTGTTGGATAACTCAGCTCCTATCTTGGTTCTTCAAACTCTAGGCTTTACCTCCAATTAAAACTTGAAATGGAGAGAAAACCAATTAGGGTTTGTGGGAAAGTTTTGGGAGGAATTTTGCAGAGCTTACGTCTGGTTATTATGCTCTATTTTAAGTCTAATATATGAAAAAAATAGGCCTTTAAAAGGCCTCTTTGGACTACCCGAAATGGCCCATTTTTGGGCTCTCATTTAAGCAAGTAGGTGACACACCTACTTGTCACCTAGCAGCTTGCGCAGTATCGCAACAATGACCATATCTCTCTACTCCGATGTCATATTGACAAACGGTTTAATGCGTTAGAAAATAGACTCATAGATCTTTAATTTGATAGGTAGAACACCCCATAACTCTAAGTATATTGGGAGAAAATTGCAGTTACATTAGACCCAAAGTTTCAGTAAAACTTATGAATGTAACTTGTGATGACTTTCATCGACTTTTGTTCCACAACTCGCTTGACTTCAAAACATAACACACGGATGTCATACGACTAATATAAATCATAACATAATCTCCTTATCATGTTAAGCACCCTAGTCTCACCCCAAAGGTACATGTTATAACATTCCCAACTTGTCGACTTTCGACGAAACATTATTTTCTTCAATTGCTTTAGCTTCCGAACCGTCCAACCCTCTTTGTACTTGTTGTTCATGATCTTAAATATTTGTAACCTCAGAGGTAACATGATTATCTTACTTTGTAAACTTTTCAAATATGATTTCATTTCTGAGCTTACATCAATTGACTTACGACGTACTCGTACGTACGAAAACATGGGTTGTAATAGAACCCATGATGAATTGTCTCTTCCTCGATTCCTGCCAAAATTCTCTCCCCCAGTGCGGTTGCAACGGCTCCTGTCTGCGAGCTCGATACTGGCTCGAGCTCGGTATTGGGTCGAGCCCTCGGCCTTGAGTTCGAGTTTGACATTCGGGGTGAGTGTCAATCGGTCGGTGCATCTCCGACAACCGTCTCTTTGCCCTGCGGTTCGATTTGGTCATGTGCTTGATAATGATACCGTGCCGATTCCTCGATCGGTCTTGGAGCTCGAGGCTTGTTTGTACTATCCTCGAAACTCGTCTCGAGCTCTCACTTCGATCGCTTACCATTCGAACTCGATCAAACGTACGGAGGCCGAAATCTATTTCGACCGTATACATCAACAAATTTAGATCTAATGGTCGTTACTTAGTAGGTTCAAACCAATCAACTAGAGAACAATATCAGCGTCCATATAAAGCCCGAAATAACAAGGTTTGCATACCAAGTTAGTAACTATTATCAGGTACAAATCAATCAAAAGTAACTGATCATGAAACACTCATTATATATTATCCATCTAGCTAATATTGGGATTGAATATCCATTCTCTTATGCCTCTATGGCACTGAAACACATCCAAGCACCACGACCGCAATCATATAGTGGAACACATCCACCATTCTTACATACGACAGCATTGGAACACATCCATATGCCCCTACATAATACTCTCATATACGACCGTACTGGAACAAATCCATATACCCATGTATAAACATTCTATGTGTTATTACTCTTGTCACACATGATGATAGGAAATCTCATGGCATTGCAAGTATCTCTCAAATATATCGCTACATAGGCTAATATGTTGTATAAATGATTTAGGCTGAAGCAACATAGGATCTCAACGAGCCTAACGCGCTCCCCGAATTAGGATCACAACTTTCTCAACTAATGTGATAGACTAACCGCGGAGTTTATAGTGGTCTACTTTCACTTTCTTTAGAGTCAAGCAAGTTTGCAAAATATTTTGAATCTCTAACACTTGTATTTACCAAATAAACAATTTAAACATTATGGAATAATATTTGTGATACCCTGTATTACCTTCTACCAACATTAGCTCTCTTTCTTCGATCCAAATACATATTTGTCGATCTCAAAAGTATTGAATGTTGTAAACGTTATATCTATTCGAGTGTAAATCTCCTCAAGTTAACTACCGCACAAGTACACACTGAATCATTAGCCATAATACTCGTTCATTGTTCACTATCAAGTAGGCCTCGCCTTTAAAATTTGATCACTAACCCCATGTAAAGTTAGGACTCTCGTATCAGTGCACTTTGCATGTTCAAGCAAAGATAAATGTGATGTCACATATACTAGGCCTTAGTAGGCATTCTGCCATCAGCCTATCACCTTTTTTTATCATCACATGACTCAAAACATCACGGTATAAAAATTAAAATTCATACTTGGATCCTGGTATTTAATTAATATTATCTCGATATCCACAGGACCCTCCTCAACCACAACATATGCTCCTATCGACTATGAGAATATTCTACTATGCCATTAATGAACATAATAATAAGAATGCTAAGGAACAGTTTGAACACTCGATTCCTCCGATCCATGACCATTACTAATGCCTTCGATTGTCCAAAATACATCACTAGAAGTTCACACTAACCATAACACGTCTTTAGAATACCTAATCCTTTTTATTGCCACTCATGGTTCCCGATCACAAGTCTATTTTAGAAAAGAAGGTAATATCTCGTAACTAAGGGTACCAAGCATCCAAGTGTGACAAAGAATACTTGATCTTCTTGGCACTCTAATTCAACTGTCTATTATCGATAAACATATGTATAGATCCACTATGTTCCTCAATGTGAAAAACTTAGGCACCTCATAGTTGTATACTTGGTCTGGTGACCTCTTAATCCTGAGGTCTTGAAACTTGTTTCCTTTAGTTCTTTTGTCTCCACATAACTATTCTATAATACATAATAAAAATTGTCTATGCTTATTTTTCTTTGGAATACAATAATTCCCAAGTCTATTTCCCAATTAAGTGGTACACTCTGTAAGTTCTCAAAAAACACATGCAAAAACTCATTAATTGACGAAACTAACTCAATAATCAGTTAATCAACTTTGGTGCCCCAAGCCCCAAGTTATAGTTAGATACAACACACACTTATTATATAGAACTTCTACTAATGAGGTAGCGTTGCCTGTAGGCATACTATAAATCTTTTATATTCAATACTCTGTTTAACAGAAATTGAAATTCGATATTCTTTTCACGACAATCAAGTAAAAGGCAACACAACATCGTCCAATTCAAGCCCAAGATAACCTCAAGATAAATCGTGTCAAGTTATAACCAGCTCGTAAGTGTACCATAACCTTGAACTACATCCACACAAGTCAGATAGACTGGTCAATGTTAGTATACTCCCCCACTTGGGTCGAAACCAGAAATAGTACATTTAAGTACTCAAGTCCTCTATTTATCCACATCTACATTGTCTTCTTATTAATTTGCTGCTCTTCTTCTACAAACTTAAGCTCTATCGAACACTACATATGTTAATAAAACCGTGCATATTTATTACTAATTTTCTTGGTGAGACTCAAATTTTCTTGGTAATTTATCTATTTTTATCATGATGTGTGTTCGTATTAATACTTCACATCTTACTCTTACTTTAACAATTAGTAATGCCATGATCTGCTTTCATACTAAACCTCTTACTATATTGGTGCATTAAACATTATAGTTAAGCTTTGTTTTCTCTCGCAAGCTGGATTTCATCCATCGACTCTCACTTTGAACAGGTTTTGCATCACGTAGTACTTAATCCACTTGAATAATGTATTATTACGCTACAATCACACTTATAACATCACTAATAAGAGTGAATCAGTTCAAGAGGCATTAAGCTAAGAATCGTATACGCATTTTCCTCAAATTATCTTTCACCATCAAATCTAACACCCTAGATGTGGCTAAGCTATTACACATCTTAGTCTCCCAGTCAACTCTTTTCGTTCCTGATCAAACTCATAATGGAGGATTTCATTCAAAAACTCGAATGTTGAATAATTCGCTCTTAGGCAAGTATCATATCTTTAGGACACTTTAGCATTCATACTGATTTTCAATGTTAAAACATTTAACTAACTCTCGAACTTATTAAAAAAAAATATTTGGCTGAGGTTTGTTTAAAAAATAGTCAAATTCAAAATTTACAACCTTTTCAATCTCAACTACAACTAATGCACATAATATTCCATGTACTCAAGGTCATTCTCGGTTGCATATATTATTAAAAACTTCCAATTCAATTGCATTTGTTGTCCGGCAGATGAGGCTATGCGTGTCTTAGCCATCTACGGAAGGGACATTCCAAAGTTCAACTTTATTTAGCTCAACGTATGAATAAGGACTGAAAGAATGAAAAATATCCTAGATGTTTATTAGTATCAAGGTCATAAGTATGGACGTCTACATACCCATAAACAAAACTCTATCAAACACTGCTCTATGACCCGGGACTTAAATCCTATGCTCTGAAATCAACTTTGTCACGTTCTAAAATTTTCCCTAAACGAGAATGTCACCTAGCTAATACTATCCGCCAGGTGAATAGTATTTCTATTCAAGACTCAATAGAAATAAATACAAGTTCTCGTGTCCCAATAATTAAATGCGAAGAATTAATAATTCAAACTATTCCACATATGGAAATAATACCGTGCATATTGATTACTTTTCTTGGTGAGACTCAAACTTTATTTGTAATTTATCTATTTTTTTCATGATGTGTGTTCGTCTTAATACTCCACATCTTACCGTTACTTTAACAACTAATAATGCCATGATTCTTTCATACTAAACCTCTTACTATATTGGTGCATTAAACATTATAGTTAAGTTTAGTTTTCTCTTGCAAGCTGGATTTCATCCATCGACTCTCACTTTGAACAAGTTTTGCATCACGTAGTACTTAATCCACTTGAATCATGTATCCTTATGCTACAATCACACTTATAACATCACCATGTTGACATCACAAATAATAATGAATCAGTTCAAGAGGTATTAAGCTAAGAATCGTATATGCATTTTCCTCAAATTATCTTTCACCATCAAATCTAACACCCTAGACGTGGCTAAGCTATTACACATCTTAGTCTCCCAGTCAATTCTTTTCTTTCCTGATCAAACTTATAATGGAGGGTTTCATCCACAAACTCGAATGTTGAATAATTCGCTCTTAGGAAAGTATCATATCCTTAGGACACTTTAGCATTCATACTTATTTTTAATGTTAAAACATTTAACTAACTCTCGAACTTATTAAAAAAAATATTTCGGCTAAGGTTTGTTTAAAAAAATATAGTCAAATTCAAAATTTACAACCTTTTCAATCTCAACTACAACTAATGCACATAATATTCCACGTACTCAAGGTCATTCTCGGTTGCATATATTATTCAAATCTTCCAATTCAATTGCATGTGTTGTCAAGCAGATGAGGCTATGCGTGTCTTAGCCATCTACGGAAGGGACATCCCAAAGTTCAACTTGATTTAGCTCAACGTATGAATAAGGACTGAAAGAAGGGAAAATATCCTAGATGTTTATTAGCATCAAGGTCATAAGTATGGACGTCTACATACCCATAAATAAGACTTTATCAAATATTGTTCCATGACTCGGGACTTAAATCATATGCTCTGATACCAACTTTGTCACGTTCTAAAATTTCCCCTAAACGTGACTGGCACCTAGCTAATACGATCCGCCAGGTGAATAGTATTTTTGTGATGATCCAAAAGGTTATCTTATGTTTTAGAACTCGATTCTGCGCTCTTAAGCCCTAAAAATCTTATTTTTATCCTCCTCGATTTGCGTGCACAGTCTGGGAGTATTTTCGAAAAACTTTTATATTGAAAATTGATGAAAATAAGAATTTTTAACTTAAAAGTTGATTTTAGTTGACTTCGATCAATATTTTTGGTAAATGGGCCTGGATCCGTATTTTGACGGTCCCGGTGGGTCCGTATCGAATTATGGGACCTGTGCGTATGCCCGGAATCGAATTCGAAGGTCCGTAACTCGAGTTATACATTTTTGATAAAAATTAAAAGTTTAAAATTTATTTGTTTTTAAAAATTAGTTGATGTTTGGTCTTGTTGATACCGGGTTCGTATTTTGGTTTCGGAGCCTAGTATAGGTTCAATATAATATTTATAACTTATCTGTGAAATTTGGTGAGAAACGGAGTTGATTTGACGTGATTCGGACGTTCGGTTGTGAAAATAGAAATTTTAAAGTGTTCTTGAGAATTTCATTTGATTTGGTGCTAAATTCGTAGTTCTAGGTGTTATTTTGGTGATTTGATCGCGTGAGCAAATTCGTATGATGTTTTTAGACTTGTGTGCATGTTTGGTTTGGAGCCCCGAGGGCTCAGGTGAGTTTCGGACAGGCCACAGCATGTTTTGGACTTTGGAAAATCTGGTTTTCTGCAGATTCTAATGACTTCTGGTTTCCTTCTTCGCGTTCGCGAAGGCACTTGTAAGGCCCCGTACAATTTTAACCAAAAACTCGGAGTTTTGTGGTGCCTAGATAGATTTTTGCGTTATTATAGTAGAAATAAAAAAGAAGTACCCTCATTTATTTGAATAGCCATGTAATAGCTCTATAAAGTTGTCCCCCCTAAATTTTGTATCACTTGTTCGGCTAATATAAAGACGCTCATTTCTAATGATATGTCCCCTATGAGGCTTCCGTTGGTGTTATTTTGTATTCTGTTGTGTCATTCAATTCTATATATGTTGCTAAGGTGTGTTTCGGGGGCTCTCTGGCAGGTGGATAGGCCAAATTACAAAGAAAACTCTAGCTAAATTTTCAGGAAGTTAGGAAGTTAGTCAAATTTGGGGCTGATGGTATGTGGTATAACTGAAGCTGTGTTAAGTGAACCTTGATCCTCATTCGAGGACGAATAATCTTAAGTGGGGGAGGATGTAAGGCCCCGTACAAATTTTAACCAAAAACTCGGGATTTCGTGGTGCCTAGATAGGTTCGGACTTTTTGGATTGAACGGTACTCTACGGGCTGAGAGGAAAATGTTTCGCAGAAGAACGCATTTCTGCGGCCCATTATGCGGCCGCATAATCACTCTGTGGACCACATAATAGCCACAGAGTGAAGCAGAAAGTTTGGTAAATTTGAGGTCAGCTTTGCGGTAAATTATGCGACCGCATGTCGGTCGCATAATCCCTCTTAGGTTTTTGCGGAGGGAGTTCTGCGGTGCATTATGTGACCACAGAATAAGTACGCAGACCGCATACTGGCCGCATACCTGGGCCGAAAGTTCAGGTCCCTGAGGGCCATTTCTGCGGTCACATTGCGGACCGCATAACCATTATGCGGTCGCATATGCGACCGCATGCCTGTGTCGAGGCACCCATTTTCTTAATTTAAAACCCGACCCTCACTCCGTTAAAACACCCCTTTAGTCTATTTTGAAGCTCATTTATGATATTTCTAGAGTGTGAGAGAGAGGGTTCTAGAGGGAGGGCCTAATTTTCATCAATTAATCTTCAACTATCACTCAAAGCTTTAGAAATATTCAAGTAGAGCACCAAATTCTTCATCCTAACAGGTAAGACCTCATCATCCCAACTCTTAATTTCAAACATAGCTTTAATAGGGTACTAGGGTGATACTTCATGGGAATGAGGGTGGTTTATCTTGCATGCATGTGTGATAAAGAGTGTGGGAGAAAAGGTAAGCTAGAACCATCAATGTTTTCCTATTTCTGGGTTCAATTTGTATATTGCTAAACTAGATTGAGGTTGCTAAAGGTTCCGGATAATTGTCGAGTCTAAAGGAGCGCAATTGAGGTATGTATGGCTAACTCTCTTCTTCTTAGAATCGAACTCCTGGTGTCCGAATAATTGGTGTAAGTTCCGACTTGATCATTTTAGAATTGTTTACCTTAGTGTGTTGGATTGAAAGATTCATGCTCCCTAATTGTTCTAGATGTTCGCCGTGTCATCATGCTATTTGAGAACGTAATTATGATTTCCAAGCTCCTTCCCTTATGTGTGCAATGCCTTGTGTGATGGTACTCATCGACATGACTAATGATGTTGCTTGAATGAATAAAAAGGGGATGACTTGAATTGTAAAATGTTCCCAAGTGCCAAGAACTACTTAATAAATGAGATTGTTTGTGCCATGTAACGAAAGATGGGAAAGAAATGTGAATTGGGTGAACAATTGAAAGAGGTTATGTCTCAAGTGAGATGGCTTAGACGATCGGGTCGAGATCGGACGTCATGCTGTACACATGGTGGCATTTGTGTTGGAATTATTGATTTACATTGTGGATATGGATATGCCTCACTTAAGACGGCTTAGCTGGTCGGGCCGAGACCGGACTCCGTCTAAAAACACGGTGGCATTGTGAGTTGTGGCATTTGGCACTAAAGATTATTAACCTAAAAAGATGGAAAGATTGAATTGGAAACTATGTGATCCTTACTTGGTGTTTCTTTGTATTTCTGTGAAGCACTTATTGATTATTATGAGTGCCTTCTCTTTGTTTCACTGTTCATTCTTCTAAGATTGGTGTTTGCCTTACATACTTGTACTATTCGACAGTACTAACGTCCCTTTAGCCGGGGGTGCTACATTTTTGAATGGATGTAGGTGGTTCCATCGCAGATAGTGGTGCTCTCCCTCACACTCATCACAGCAGTCTTGGTGATCCCCATTTCTTCCTGGGGACATGTAGTTCTTCTTTTGTATAAGTTTTCACATCTTGAAGTATAGCCGGGGCCTTGTTGTCGGCATTGTCATGTTGGTCTTTTGTATCATTAGAGGCTCCGTAGACGTTTATATGGATCGTGTATGGGTATCAAAGTGGTCACTGGACTTAGTTATATTTTGAAAACTTAACTATGGCATAATGTATATGATAAAAAATGGACTAGCAACGTTTATGCATGTATATCAGATCTCTCCCCTATTTAGCAGATGGTAACGCGTCCTCTTTTCGGATCATAAATGAGTCGGGTAGGGAAAGTCTAATAGGCTTGCTCGACCGGGTTCACTCGGTTGAGCACCGGTCGCGCTCCCCGAGGTTGGGGCGTGACAAATATTAGAGTCTAAGATTTTAAAGTGTCCTACGATGTCTCGGAGCTGTGTTTAGTAGAGACCTTCTTATCGATGTGTTGTCGACCACGTCTATAATTAGGGGGCTACTTGGACATTTAAGAATGATACCCTTCATTGTTGTTCTATATCGTGCGATAGAGCGGAAGGTGAGGTTGTTTTCCCCTAACTCGTGCATTGTTCTAACTTTCAGTAAATGGCACCTAAGAAGAGAGCGAGAATTGGCCAAGAAGCCAATACCACCCCAGGAGTGGTTGTTGATCCCCTACTTGATAATGCGGGTGAGGATAATCCCCCTACTATCACACTGCCTAATTTGTCTACTCCAGAACAGACTACCCCAGTTCCTACACCCGCGGAGGGTGCCACGATCCCTCCCGCCGATATACCTGTTCCACCTCCATCCCCAGCTCCAGGTCCCTATATTTCTGATGGGGATCTTAGAGGAGCTATTTAGATGCTGACTCAGTTAGTAGCTTCCCAAGCTCAGAGGTCAAATGTTGCACCCACCTCATTTAGCTTGCAAGGAGATTCTTCCGGTTCTAGGGTAAACAGGTTCCTTCAGTTAGACCCTCCAGTGTTCACATGTACTGATCCCGGGGTAGACCTTCAGGATTTCATTGATGAGATGCATAAGACTCTCCGAGTTATGCGTGCTACGGAGACAGAAGGAGTAGAGTTGGCCTCTTATCGTCTAAAAGGGGTGGCATATTCCTGGTTTGAGATGTGGGAGGATTCCCGTGAGGAGGGGAGCCCTCCGGCTGGATGGAGTGAGTTCGTGGATGCCTTCATAGACCATTTTCTGCTTGCCGAGACTAAGGCAGCCCGTGCTTTGGAGTTTGAGATGCTTAAATAGGGTAGTAAGAATGTGTGGGAGTATCACATGGAGTTCATGCGCCTGTCAAAGTATGATGTTCATATGATGCCGACTATGGAGGCTAGGGTGCGTCGATTTGTGCAGGGCCTTAGCCCTTTGGTTATTAATGAGGTTGCCACAACTGCTCTAAATTCTGACATGAACTATGGAAAGATGGTGGCATTTGCCCAAGCTACGGAGGCTCGAAAATTAAAGCTCATGATGGAACGGGAAAGTAGTAGTAGGGCCCGATCAGCATGCAACCTTGGGGATTCATTCGGAGGTGGGAGATCAGCTTTTCAGGGAGGATCATCTGGGCCATCCCAGTCTTATGTTCAGTCTTCGGCTAGTGCCCCACCATCAGGGCACGGTCAGCAGCAGGGGAGTCGCTTTAGGTCCGATCAGGGTAGCAGGGGGTCCCACCATCAGGGCCTATCAGTAGAGAGATTCCAATAGCAGCAAAGGACCCCATGCCCTAAGTGTGGGAGGATACATTCGGGAGTCTGCTACCTGGACATGCCAGTATGTTACGGATGCGGAATGAGAGGCCATATTCAGAGGGAGTGTCGTGCATCCCGTCAGGGTACAGGCAGGGGCACAGCTCAGTCATCCAGTCCTACAGCTGCTACATCTTCAGCACCCCCTCTGGCTCGAGGCTCTCTAGCATCCACAGGGCGTGGTACAGCTAGGGGTGGTGCACACAGTTCGGGAGGACCCAGTCGAGTCTATGCTATGAATGGTCAACAGAGTGCAGAGGCTTCCCTAGATGTCATCATAGGTGTATTGACTGTTCAATCCCATGATGTGTATGCCCTTATTGATCCCGGATCTTCTTTGTCATGTGTTACTCCTTATGCTTCTACGAGCTTCGGGATAGAACCGGAACAGCTTCATCAGCCGTTCTCTGTATCTACTCCGGATGGCGAGTCTATTATGGCCATACGGGTTTATAGGGATTGTGTTGTCACGGTGCGTGGTCGGGATACCATGGCCGATCTTATTGAACTAGGGATAATTGATTTTGATATAATAATAAGAATGGATTGGCTTTATTCATGTTTTGCCAAACTCAATTTCCAAGCCAGAATCATGAGGCTTGAGTTTCCTAACGAGCTAGCTGTTGAGTGGGAGGGGAATAATGTTATGACAAAAGGTAGGTTTATTTCTTACCTTAAGGCCACAAAGATGATCAGGAAGGGGCGTATTTATCATTTGGTCCGAGTTACGGCACCACAACTGAGGTGCCTACCCTTGAATCTGTACCAATTGTGAATGAATTCCCCGATGTATTTCTGGATGAACTCCCTAGAATTCCTCCAGACAGGGAGATTGATTTTGGGATTGATGTGATGTCGGGCACGTAGCCTATATCCATTCCACCTTATAGAATGGCACCGTCAGAATTAAAAGAGATAAAGGAACAACTAAGGGATTTACTAGAGAAAGGTTTCATTCCGACCAAGTGTGTCGCCTTGGGGCGCACCGGTTCTCTTTGTTAGAAAGAAAGATGGATCGCTGCGGATGTGTATTGATTACCGGCAACTCAACAAGGTCACAATAAAAAACAAATACCCATTGCCTAGAATAGATAATTTGTTTGATCAATTACAAGGTGCTAAGTTCTTCTCCATAATTGATTTGCGGTCCGGGTACCATTAATTGAAGGTAAGGGAGCAGGATATTCCGAAAATAACTTTCAAAACCCAGTATGGGCACTTTGAATTTTTGGTAATGTCTTTCGGCTAATAAATGCCCCGGCAGCTTTCATGGATCTTATGAATCGAGTCTTCAAGCCATTTCTTGACTCCTTTGTGATAGTATTCATTGACGACATTCTTATATATTCATGAAGTCGAGATGATCACGCCGACCACCTCAGGACAGTTCTACAGATTCTTCATCAACACCAATTGTATGCAAAGTTCTCAAAATGTGAATTTTGACTTGAATCTGTTATATTCCTGGATCATGTCGTCTCCGGAGAAGGAATTAAGGTTGATCCTCAAAAGATTGCAGCGGTGAAGGATTGGCCTAGAACTACTACTCCAATAGAGATTCACAGTTTCTTGGGTTTGGCCGGGTATTATAGGAGGTTCGTGGAGGGGTTCTCCACTCTTGCCTCTCCATTGACTAAATTGACGCAGAAGGCGGTTAAGTTCCAGTGGTCCGATGCTTGTGAAAGGAGCTTCCAAGAATTGAAATCAAGATTGACTTTGGCGCCGGTATTGACCCTGCCAGAGGGTACCGAGGGATTTGTGGTGTATTGCGATGCTTCAAGGATCGGTCTTGGGTGTGTATTAATGCAACATGGTAAGGTTATAGCATATGCTTCAAGGCAACTTAAGAATCATGAAAAGAACTATCCAACTCATGACTTAGAGCTTGCGGCGATGGTTTTTGCATTAAACATTTGGCGTCATTATTTGTATGGAGTCTATGTAGATGTATTCACGAACCAAAAGAGTCTTCAATATATTTTTAAGCAGAAGGAATTGAACTTAAGGCAGAGAAGGTGGCTTGAGTTGCTCAAAGATTATGACATCGACATTTTGTATCATCTGGGGAAAGCTAATGTGGTGGCGGATGCTCTTAGTCGGAAATCTATGGGTAGTTTGGCTCACTTGGAGGCATGTCAAAGGCCCTTGGCCCGGGAGGTTCACCAGTTGGCCAGTTTGGTAGTTCGTCTTGCGGACTCTAATGAAGGGGGAGTGATTATGTGGAATAAGGCGGAATCATCACTTGTGGCGGAGGTCAAGGAGAAGCAATACAATGATCCAGTGTTGGTGCAGCTGAACGAAGAGATTCATAAACATAAGACTACACCTTTTTTATCTTGGCATGGATGACGGTACATTACGTTACCAAGGACGACTATGTGTTCCAAACGTAGATGGTCTTCGGGAAAGGATCATGGCAGAGGCTCATACTTCTAGATACTCCGTGCACCTGGGTTCTACGAAAATGTATCATGACCACAAGGAAGTTTACTGGTGGAATAACAAGAAGAGGGGTGTGGCAGACTTTGTGGAAAAATGTTCAAACTATCAACAGGTAAAAGCCGAGCATCAAAGGCCCGGTGGGTTAGCACAGAATATAGAAATTCCAATGTGGAAATGGGAAATGATCAATATGGATTTTCTGGTAGGGTTACTGCGCACGCCGCGTAAGTTTGACTCAATTTGGGTGATCGTGAATCGACTCACGAAATCAGCTCACTTCCTGTCGGTTACATCAACTGACACTGTGGAACAGTATGCTCAATTGTATATCAAGGAAATAGTCAGGCTTCATGGCACTCGAGTTTCCATCATTTCCGATCGAGAGGCCCAGCTCACAGCTAATTTCTAGAAGAAATTTCAGCAAGGTTTGGGTACGCAGGTAAATCTTAGCACGACTTTTCATCCTCAGACTGACGGGCAAGCAGAGCGGACGATTCAGACGCTTGAGGACATATTGCGTGCTTGTGTGCTTGACTTGAAGGGTAGCTGGGATGATCATTTGCCGCTCATAGAATTTGCTTATAACAACAGCTTCCATGCCAGTATTCAGATGGCGCCATTTGAGGCCTTGTATGCTAGAAGATGTAGATCGTCGATTGGGTGGTTCGAGGTTGGAGAAGCTGAACTAATAGGACCAGACCTTGTGCATCAGGCTATGGAAAAGGTTAAGATCATAACAAAGCAGTTGAAAACTGCTCAGAGTCGTCAAAATTCCTATTCAGATTTTCGTCGCAGAGACTTAGAGTTCAAGGAAGATGATTGGGTGTTCTTGAAGGTATCTCCCATGAAGGGGATCATACGGTTTGGAAAGAAAGGGAAATTAAGTCCGAGGTATGTCGGGCAGTATAGAATCACTCAAAGGATAGGTCAGGTGGCGTACAAGCTTGATCTACCACCTGAGATGTCATTAGTGCACCCGGTATTCCATGTGTCCATGTTGAAGAAGGTAGTTGGAAATCCGTCTGCTATGGTGCCGGTTGAGACCATCGAGGTTAGTGAAGAATTGTCGTATGAAGAGATTCTGGTTGATATCCTTGATAGACAGGTCCGAAAGTTGAGGAACAATGAAATTGCATCCGTAAAGGTATTATGGCAAAACCAGCAAGTCGAAGAAGCTACTTTGGAAGCCGAGGATGAAATGAAAAAGAAGTACTCTAATTTATTTGAATAGCCATGTAATAGCTCTATAAAGTTGTCCCCCTAAATTTTGTATCACTTGTTCGGCTAATATAAAGACGCTCATTTCTAATGATATGTCCCCTATGAGGCTTGCGTTGGTGTTATTTTGCATTCCGTTGTGTCATTTAATTTTATATATGTTGCTAATGTGTGTTTCGGGGGCTCTCTGGCAGGTGAATATGCCAAATTACAAAGGAAACTCTGGCGAAATTATCAGGAAGTTAAGAAGTTAGGTAACTTTGGGGCAGATGGTATGTGGTATAACTGAAGTTGTGTTAAGTGAAACTTGATCCTCATTCGAGGACGAATGATCTTAAGTGGGGGAGGATGTAAGGCCACGTACAAATTTTAACCAAAAACTCGGGGTTTTGTGGTGCCTAGATAGGTTTGGACTTTTTGGATTGAACGGTACCCTACGGGATGAGAGAAAAATGTTTCGCAGAGGAACGCGTTTTTGCGGCCCATTATGCGGCCCCATAATCACTCTGCGGACCGCATAATGGCCGCAGAGTGAAGCAGAAAGTTTGGCCTGTTTGAGGTCAACTTTGCGGTCGATTATGCGACCGCATAATCACTATGTGGACCGCATATCGGTCGCATAATCCCTCTTGGGTTTTTATGGAGGGAGTTCTGCGGTGCATTATGCGACCGCAGAATAAGTACGCGGACCGCATACTGGCCGCATACCTGGGCCGAAAGTTCAGGTCCCTGAGGGCCATTTCTGCGGTCACTTTGCGGACCGCATAACCATTATGCGGTGCATATGCGACCATGCGACCGCATACCTGTGTTGAGGCACCCGTTTTCTTAATTTAAAACCCGACCCTCATTCCGTTAAAACACCCCTTTAGTCTATTTTGAAGCTCATTTATGATATTTCTAGAGTGAGAGAGAGAGGGTTCTAGAGGGAGGGCCTAATTTTCATCAATTAATCTTCAACCATCACTCAAAGCTTTAGAAATATTCAAGTAGAGCACCAAATTATTCATCCTAACAGGTAAGACCTCATCATCCCAACTCTTAATTTCAAACATAGCTATAATGGGGTACTAGGGTGATACTTCATGGGAATGAGGGTGGTTTATCTTGCATGCATGTGTGATAAAGAGTGTGGGAGAAAAGGTAAGCTAGAACCATCAACGTTTTCCTATTTCTGGGTTCAATTAGTATATTGCTAAACTAGATTGAGGTTGCTAAAGGTTCCGGATAATTGTCGAGTCTAAAGGAGCGCAATTGAGGTATGTATGGCTAACTCTCTTCTTCTTAGAATCGAACTCCTGGTGTCCGAATAATTGGTGTAAGTTCTGACTTGATCATATTAGAATTGTTTACCTTAGTGTGTTGGATTGAAAGATTCATGCTCCCTAATTGTTCTAGATGTTCACCGTGTCATCATGCTATTTGAGAACGTAATTATGATTTCCAAGCTCCTTCCCTTATGTGTGCAATGCCTTGTGTGATGGTACTCATCGACATGACTAATGATGTTGCTTGAACGAATAAAAAGGGGATGACTTGAATTGTAAAATGTTCCCAAGTGCCAAGAACTACTTAATAAATGAGACTGTTTGTGCCATGTAACGAAAGATGGGAAAGAAATGTGAATTGGGTGAACAATTGAAAGTGGTTATGTCTCAAGTGAGATGGCTTAGCCGATCGGGCCGAGATCGGACGCCATGCTGTACACATGATGGCATTTGTGTTAGAATTATTGATTTACATTGTGGATATGGATATGGCTCACTTGAGATGGCTTAGCCGGTCGGGCCGAGACCGGACTCCATGTGAAAACACGGTGGCATTGTGAGTTGTGGCATTTGGCACTAAAGATTATTAACCTAAAAAGATGGAAAGATTGAATTGGAATCTATGTGATCTTTACTTGGTATTTCTTTGTATTTCTGTGAAGCACTTATTGATTATTATGACTGCCTTCTCTTTGTTTCACTGTTCATTCTACTAAGATTGGTGTTTGCCTTACATACTAGTACTATTCGACAGTACTAACGTCCCTTTTGCCGGGGGCGCTACATCTTTGAATGGATGTAGGTGGTTCCATCGCAGATAGCGCTGATCGCAGATAGTGGTGTTCTCCCTCACACTCATCACAGTAGTTTTGGTGAGCCCCATTTCTTCCTGGGGTCAAGTAGTCCTTCTTTTGTATAAATTTTCATATTTTGAGGTATAGCTGGGGCCTTGTTGCCGGCATTGTCATGTTGGTCTTTTGTATCATTAGAGGCTCTGTAGACGTTTATGTGGGTCGTGTATGGGTATCAGAGTGGTCATTGGACTTAGTTGTATTTTGAAAACTTAACTGTGGCATAATGTATATGATGAAAAATGGACTAGCAACGTTTATGCATGTATATCAGATCTCTCCCCTATTTAGCAGATGGTAACGCATCCTCTTTTCAGATCATAAATGAGTCGGGTAGGGAAAGTCTAATAGGCTTGATCGACCGGATTCACTCGGTTGAGCGTCGGTTGCGCTCCCCGAGGTTGGGGCATGACAGCACTCTCGCGAACGCGAAGTAGAAACTGGAATGGCTGATTTTACTCTTCACGAACGCGAAGGCCTGGTCGCGAACGCGAAGTCATGGGGGATTTAGCCTTCGCGAACGCGAACGCGAACGCGAAGAATTTGGGACCTGGGGAAGGGTTGGTCCTTCCTTTATCGCGAATGCGAGCACTGTCTCACGAATGCGAAGGCTAGGGGGAGTAACCATCGCGTACGCGAGCAAGGTCTCGCGAACGCGAAGGCTTGGCAGCTCTGCTCTTCGGGAACGCGATGCACACTGTCGCCCAGTGCATAAAACAGAATCAAAACGGGGCTTAAGCCATTTCTTCAACATTTTTAAGAATCAAACGGTTAGAGGCGATTTTCAAGAGTCGTTTTCTTCCCCAAAGTGTTGGTAAGTGATTCTAAACCATTTTCTTTCAATTACTCATTTCATTTCATAAACTTTCAACCTAAAATCTAGAGTTTTCATGGTAGAATTAGGGGTTTGGGTAGAAACCAAGGATTTTGGAAATTTGGGGATTTAGACCTCAATTTGAAGTCGGATTCCAAAATTAATTATATATCCGGGATCGCGGGTGAATGGTTAAATAGATTTTGGTCCGAACCTCGGGTTTTGACCAAGCGGGCCCGGGGTCGATTTTCGACTTTTTGGAGGAAAATTTGGGAAATCTACATTTATGCAATGTAATTGATTCCTTTAGCAATATTTGATATTATTGAGTCATTTTTTAATAGATACGAGTGGTTTGGAGGTGAATTCTAGAGGAAAAGTTGTGATTGAGTATTAAGTGGCCTTCGGAGCGAGGTAAGTATTGTATCTAACCCAGACTTGAGGAAATTAGGAACCTCAGATTATTTGCTATGTGAAATTTATGTGAGCGGCGTATATGTGAGGTGACGAGTACTTATGCACTGCCAATTTACCTATTTTTCTTGTTTTCTCCCGTTTTTCTTATATTGTCTCTTACCTATGCCTAATTGTTACGTGTTTAGACTAGTGTTGTTAAATTGATCGTTCTTATCATGTTTACGGATTTTCTGGTGATAATTGAGCATTTATTTCAGAGTTGAGATTGATATTGTGGAACCAAATGTTGAAGTAAGGCTTTTACTTATTATTCTATCTCCCTGTTGTTATTTATGCATTTCATTATGGTAAGGGAGAGTGTTAATGCACGAAGGGTGATGCCGTGCCATATTATTGTCACGACCCCAAATTTCCTCCGTAGGATGTCATGATGGCACCTAGTCTCTAAGACTGGGTAAGCCTATCAATGCGGAATAATAATAAATATCTAAAATAAATAAGCTACAATTCAAACAATTTCAACTCCCAAAACCCGGTAAAAATAAGTCACAAGCTTCTAAGAATTTATTCTTTATGTCTCTATACATCAGAGTCTAAAGTAAATAAGGAAGACAACATAGTAAGATAGAAGGGGACTCCAGAGTCTACGGACGCTGGTAGATATACCTCGAAGTCTCCTCGTACAACTAGTTTACTGATGCATGGTCTGATAAGATGTACCTGGATCTGCACAAAAAGATGTGCAAAAGCGTAGTATGAGTACACCACAGCGGTACCCAGTAAGTGCCAAGCCTAACCTCGGTAGAAGAGTGACGAGGTCAGGTGAGGCCTTACTAGAATATAATAATGGCATGGTAAAATGTTTAACAATATAGTAAAATAAAATGATATTGAAAATGAATCAAGTAGTGTGCCACCATTTAATTAAGCAAAATAATGGCAAATAATATCTCGTGGAAACAAAACAGAATTTTCTTTCAACTTTAAGAAAATCACAGCAAATAATCAAGGCAACTGCGGCCATAAATCAATATCAACAAGGGCACTCCCGAGGTACCGCCTCATAGTCCCAAATCATAAATAAAATTTACAATATCTCATTTTCTTATCTCACCGCGGGAGCCTTCATAATTTATTTGAAAGAAAATATTTTTTCCGAAATAGCATCCCGCATTTTAGCCATCCTTATCATACCGCATGCCTTCTAGTAGTTCCCCCTACTAGCCACGCATATCAAGCCACCCTTATCTCACCGCATGCGTTTCAATACCCAGACCTTATACCATCGCATGCGTATCAATATCACAATATATCATAATTTTCACCTCAAGTGCTCAAATAATTTAACTTGCCAAAATCATTCAACTACAATATTTTTTCACAATAAAGAGCTCACAGCTCATGCCAAAATAATTCAACAATGATATTTTTCTACAATAAAGAGCTCACGGCTCATGTAAAAATAATTCAACAATAATATTTTTCCACAATAAAGAACTTACTGCTCCATCACAATGAGTACAAAAATCTTACAAAAATATTCAGGAGTAAATAATTCAGGAAAATAATATTTCAAAATCTTTAATACGTTGCTTCAATATCAAGTTGAAAAATGACAAATACTTCATATTAATAATATTTAATTTAAAGAAAATCAACCTTCAAATAATGCACAGAATAAGAGAAACCAAGTTCCAACTAAACAGATAAAATAATTAGCAGGAAAAGATCAAGCAAATTTAAAATATAAACATTAAATCAATAATGAAGAATATAACAAAATAAAATAGTTTAATTAATGCGCAACCGTGATCTACACAATTTAAAACATAATCTTTTACATTTAGCCCGTGTACACACTCGTCACCTCGTGTACACGACTTTTCACACATTACAATTATCAATCCTAAGGGGAATTTCCCCCACACAAGGTTAGACAAGTCACTTACCTCGACTTGCTCCAATTTAATCAAGTATTATGCTTTTTTCTCGATTTTCCGACTCCGATCGACTCGTATCTAGTCATAATTAATTCGATACAGTCAACAAAAATTATAGGAATCAATTTCATAAGAAAATACTACATTTTTTAATAAAATCCCAAATTAGCTCAAAAATCGCCCGTGGGGCCCATATTTCGGAATCCGACAAAACTCATAAAATCGGATAACTCATTCAATTACGAGTTCAACCATACCAGTTTCACTCAAATCCGATTCCGGATCGACACTGAAATCTCATAAATTCGTTTCTATGAGATTTCTAAAAGTTTCTCAAATTTCTATTTCAAAACATTAATTAAATGGTGAAAATAACTATATATTCGTGTATATTGACCAAATCCGAGTTAGAATCACTTGTCCCAATGTTTTTCCTTGAAAATATATCAAAATCGCCTCTGCTCAAGCTCCAATTCGTCAAAAAGGCAAATGGGACGAAGTCCCCTGTCTTTATAACTTACAGATTTGTCAGGGAGCTCGATTTTGTCAGGGAGTTCGATTTTGTCATGGAGCTCGATTTGTTAGGGAGCTCGATTTGTCAGTAGCTCGATTTTTGTCAGGGAACTCGATTTGTCAGGGAGCTCGATTTTGTCAGGGAGCTCGATTTGTCAGTAGCTCGATTTTTGTCAGGGAGCTCAATTTGTCAGGGAGCTCGATTTTGACAAGGAGTCTGATTTTGACAGGCAGCCCGATTTTGATAGGCATTTTGACAGGATTTCCAGTAGAAAAATTGCAGCAGCTTTTGCAGCAGCTAAATCCCACTTTTGATCCGTTAACCCTCCGAAACTCACCCGAGGCCCTCGGGACCTCAACCCAATACGCCAACAAGTCCTAAAATATCATACGAACTTATTTGAAACCTCAAATCACATCAAACAACGCTAAAATCACGAATCATACTCCAATTCAAGCTTAATGAAACATAGAATTTCCAACTTCTACATTCGATGTCGAAACCTATCAAATCAAGTCCGATTGACCTCAAATTTTGCACCCAAGTCATAAATGACATAACGGGGCTGTAAAAATTTTCGGAACTAGATTCCGACCCCGATATCAAAAAGTCAACTCCCCGGTCAAACGTCCAAACTTTAAATTCCTATTTTATCCATTTCAAGCCTAATTTCACTACAGACTTCCAAATAAAATTTCGATCACGCTCCTAAGTCCAAAATCGCCATACGGAACTGTTGGAATCATCAAAACTCTATTCCGGAGTCGTTTGCACATAATTCGACATCCGGTCAGTATTTAATTTTAACTTTTAATGTTTATTCAAAATTCCATATCTCGGTCTAGGGACCTCGGAATTTGATTCCGGGCATATGCTCAAGTCCCAAATCATGATACGGACCTACCGAAACTGTTAAAATACTGATCCAAATCCGTTTGCAAAAAAATATTGACCAAGGTCAACTCAGTTGAGTTTTAGAGCTCTAATTCACATTTTAATTCATTTTTCGCATAAAAACTTTCCGGAAAATTTTACGGACTGTGAACGCAAGTCGAGTAATGATAAATAGTGCTTTTTGAGGTCTTAAAACACAGAGTTAATTATTAAATTTAAAGATGACATTTTGGGTCATTACAATTGTGAGTGTAAAAGCACGAAGGGTGATGTCGTTCCATGAAATGATAGTTAATGCACGAAGGGTGATGCTGTGTCGTTTCTATTGATTTTATGGTGAGATTGAGAGTAAAAACACGAAGGGTGATGCCATGCATTTTTCCTTTAATGTATTCGTGCTCCTGTTGATTCATAGTATATTGGTTGTTCCAGTTCTCATTCTGCTGTAGCTCTTTATTTTGTATTTCCCCCAGTATGTTTCCCCGTCCCGATGATTTTTGTCTAGCTCTTCATTACAGTTATTTGTATATACACTGTTAAATTGTATAGGTTGATTTGTAAGTGCCTTGCCTTAGCCTCGTCACTACTTCGTCGAGGTTAGGCTCGATACTTACCAGTGCATGGGGTCGATTGTACTGATACCGCACTTTGCACTTTCTATGCAGATTTTGGTATCGGCTTGGGTTGGTCAAGATTTTAGCTGTTGGACCCGCTATCCGGAGACTTAAGGTAGATCTGTAGCCGTTTACAGACCTTGAAGTCCTCGTCTATCCTTCTGTTTTACTGTTTCTTTTATTCAAACAGTTGTATTTCTTTCAGACTATTACTTGTAGTAAATTCTAGAATGCTCGTGAATTGTGACTCCAGATCCGGGTGGTAGTAATTAATGTAGTTTTTTTTATATTATTCCGAACTTATTATATTTCATCTTAGCTAATCATTGTTATTTACTGAATGGAAATAAGGATTTGTTTTAATAATTCTCTAACGTTGGCTTGCCTAGCAAGTGAAATGTTAGGCGCCATCACGGTCCCATCGGTGGAAAATTCCAGGTCGTGACAAGTTGGTATCAGAGCACTAGGTTGCCTAGGTCTCATGATTCACGAGCAAGCTTAGTAGAGTCTGGAGGATCGGTACAGAGACGTCTGTGCTTATCTTCCAGAGGCTATGAAGTTTAGGAACAAATTTCACTTATATTCTCCTCTGTCGTGCGATGTTGTTTTCTCAATACTAATTGAACTCTTCTACTTTTATTCTCTCGCAGATGGCGAGAACACGTACCACTTCCTTAGCTGAGCAGCAGCCATAGCCTCTAGTGGCAGCTCCTACGCAGGGTAGAGGTCGGGACCGAGACCGTGCCAGAGGCCGAGGTGGGGGCAGGGCTCAGTCTAGAGCCCGAGCAGCACCCCCAGCAGTGGATCCTCAGATAGAGTTTGACGAGGAGGTTCCAAACTATTCCTGCCAGACCAGCTCAAGTTTCGGAGGGGTTCATTGCCACCACAGTACTTCAGGACACTTTGGTCCGTTTGGTGGGACTTATGGAGAGTGTGGCCCAGACTGGCGTATTACCCATGGAACCAGCCATCTCTCAGGCTGGAGGAGGAGCCTAGACTCCCACTATTCCCATTCTGGAGCAGATAACTCCCTAGTATCAGGCTCCAGCAGCTCAGCCAGTCGAAGTAGTTCAACCGGTTGGTGTGGCACAGGCCAGAGATGGGCCAGTAATGTCTTCTGAGTCTTTGTGGAAATTGGACAGGTTTACCAAGCTCTTCCCAGTTCACTTCAGTGGTGCTACTTCAGAGGATCCCCAGGAGTATCTTGACAGCTGTCATGAGGTTCTACGGAATATGGGTATAGTGGAGACCAATGGTCAATTTTGCTGCATTTCAAATGACTAGTTCCGCCAAGAAATGGTGGAGAGATTATTTGTTGACCAGACCAGCTGGGTCGCCTGCTCTTACTTGGGACCAGTTCTCTCAGCTCTTCATAAAGAAGTTTCTGCCTATCACATTGAGAGAGGAGCGTCGCCGTCAGTTTGAGCGTCTCCAGCAGGGCAGTATGACTATTACTCAGTGTGAGACCCGTTTTGTGGATTTGGCCCGTCATGCTATTCTTCTTCTTCCCACCGATAGAGAGAGAGGGTGAGGAGGTTTATTGACGGACTTGCTCAGCCTATCAGATTGCAGATGGCTAAGGAGACTGGGAGTGAGATTTCTTTTCAGGCGGCTGCTAATGTCGCCAGACGAGTTGAGATTGTTCTTACTCAGGGAGGTCAGGGGTCTGACAAAAGACCTCGTTATTCCGGTGAGTTCAGCAGTGCCTCATCTAGAGGTAGGGGTACTTTTGGTAGAGGCCATCCTCCCAGGCCATTTCATTCAGCACTCCATGCATCCCACGGTGCCTCAGGTGATCGTGGCCCTCAGATGCATTATTCCGACCAGCTAGCCTACAGTACACCACCAGCTCCTATTAGTGCACCTCCACTCAAGAGTTATCATGGTGGTTACTCAGGTCGACAGGTTCAGTTTCAGGGTCAGCAGTCAAAGCAGCCTAGGTTATATTATACTTGTGGTGATCTGAGGCACATTGCTAGATTTTTCCCTCGGGCAACGGGCAACTCACAACATCAGAGTTCTCGTTCTATAGTTCCGGCACCAGTTGCTGCACCACCTACTCAGCCAGCCAGAGGCAGGGGTCAGGCAGCTAGAGGCAGAGGCCAGACTGTTAGAGGTGGAGGTCAGGCCGTTAGTGGTGGAGACCATCCAGTTAGAGGTCATCCCAGGGACGTAGTTCAGAGTGTTGGGGCCCAGCCCCGGTGTTATGCTTTCCCAGCCAGGCCTTAGGCTGAGTCATCTGATGCTGATATCACAGGTACTGTTTCAGTTTGCAGTAGAGATGCTTCAGTTCTATTTGATTCGGGATCTACTTACTCCTATGTGTCATCCTATTTTGCTTCATATTTGGTTGTGCCCCGTGATTCTTTGAGTGCTTCTATGTATGTGTCCACGCCAGTGGGAGATGCTATTATTGTAGATCGTGTTTATCATTTGTGTGTGGTCATCATCGGGAGTCTTGAGACTCGTGTGAATCTTCTACTTCTTGACATGGTTGATTTTGATGTCATACTGGGTATGGATTAGATGTCACCTTATCATGTTATATTAGATTGTCACGCCAAGACAGTGACCATAGCCTTGCATGGGTTGCCTCGATTAGAGTGAAAATGGACTCTTGACCATTCTACCAGCAAGGTTATCTCTTATGTGAAGGCTCAACATATGGTCGAGAAGGGGTGTCTAGCCTATTTGGCTTATGTCCGCGATTCTAGTGCGGAGGTTCCTTCCATGGATTCAGTGCCGGTTGTTCGTGAGTTTCCAGAGGTGTTTCCTGCAGATCTGCCGGGGATGCCACCCGACAGGGATATTGATTTCTGCATTGATTTGGTTCCGGGCACTCAACCCATTTCCATTTTGCCATACTGCATGGCCCTACCAGAGTTGAAAGAATTAAAGGAACAGTTGCAAGATCGGCTTGATAAGGGATTCATTAGACCTAGTGTCTCGCCTTAGGGTGCACCTATGTTGTTTGTAAAGAAGAAATATGGATCGATGAGAATGTGTATAGATTATCGGCAGTTGAACAAAGTCACCATCAAGAACAAGTATCCATTGCCGAGGATTGATGATTTATTTGATCAGCTTCAAGGTACCCAGGTGTTTTTGAAGATTGATTTGAGATCTGGCTACCATCAGTTGAGGATTAGGGCATCCGATGTCCCTAAGACAGCTTTTTGGACATGGTATGGGCCTTATGAGTTTCTAGTGATGTCATTTGGGCTGACAAATGCCCTAGCATTATTCAGGTATTTGATTAACCGGGTGTTCAAGCCCTACTTGGATTCCTTTGTGATTGTGTTTATTGATAATATATTGATCTACTCCCACAGCCGAGAGAAGCATGAGCAGCACTTTCGGATCGTTCTTCAGACTCTGAAAGACAGTCAGTTATATGCTAAGTTCTCAAAATTCGAATTTTCATTGAGTTCAGTTGCTTTCTTGGGTCACGTTGTGTCAGCAGAGGGTATTCAGAACTGGCCTAGACCCAAATCAGCTACAAAGATCCGTAGTTTCTTGGGTTTGGCAGGCTACTACCATCGATTCGTGGAGGGGTTTTCATCCATAGCAGCCCCGCTGACCAGATTGACCCAGAAGGGTGCCCCGTTCAGGTGGTCAGATGAGTGTGAGGCATCAGGTGGTCAGATGAGTGTGAGGCGAGCTTTCAGAAGCTCAAGACAGCTTTGACTACAACACCGGTGTTGATGTTACCCACAGGTTCAGGATCTTATACAGTATATTGTGATGCATCTCGTATTGGTCTGGGTGCAGTATTGATGCAGGGTGGAAAGGTTATTGTATATTCTTCGCGGCAATTGAAGGCTCACGAGAAGAATTACCATGTTCATGATCTAGAGCTGGCAGCCATTGTTCACGCGCTGAAGATTTGGAGGAACTATCTTTACGGCGTACCATGTGAGGTATTCACGGATCATCGGAGCTTGCAGTATTTGTTCAAGCAGAAGGAACTCAATTTAAGGCAGAGGAGGTGGTTGGAGCTATTGAAAGACTATGATATTACCATATTGTATCATCCCGGGAAGGCCAATGTGGTGGCCGATGCTTTGAGTAGAAAGTCAGCTAGTATGGGTAGCCTTACTTATATTCCAATTAGTGAGAGACTGCTTGCATTGAATGTTCAGGCCCTAGCCAACCAGTTCGTGAGGTTGGATGTTTCTGAGCCCAACTGTGTTCTAGCTTGTACAGTTGCTCGGTCTTCTTTGTTTGAGCGCATCAGAGATCGGCAGTATGACGATCCTCATTTGCTTGTCCTTAGAGACACAGTGCGACACGGTGATGCCAAACAGGTTACTGTTGGAGATGATGGAGTTTTGAGGATGCAGGGTCGTATTTGTGTGCCTAATGTGGATGGACTTCATGAGTTGATTCTTGAGGAGGCCCACAGTTCCTGGTATTCTAATCATCTGGGTGCCGCCGAGATGTATCAGGACTTACGGCAGCATTATTGGTGGAGGAGGATGAAGAAAGATATAGTTGCATATGTAGCTCGGTGCCTAAATTGCCAGCAGGTAAAGTGTGAGCATCAGAGACGTGGTGGTTTACTTTAGAGGTTAGAGATTCCTGAATGGAAGTGAGAGCGTATCACTATGGATTTTGTTGTTGGACTCCCACGGACTCAGAGGAAGTTCGATGCAGTTTGGGTCATTGTGGACAGGTTGACCAAGTCAGCGCACTTTATTCCTATGGCAGTTACCTATTCTTCGGAGCGATTGGCAGAGATTTACATTCATGAGATCATCCATCTTCACGGTGTGCCCATGTCTATCATTTCTGATCGAGGTACGCAGTTCACCTCGCACTTCTAGAGGGCAGTACAATGTGAGTTGGGTACGCTGGTTGAGTTGAGCACAGCATTTCATCCTCAGACGGACGGGCAGTCTGAGCGCACTATTCAGATCTTGGAGGATATGCTCCGCGCATGTGTTATAAACTTAGGAGAATCGTGGGATCAGTTCTTTCCCCTTGCAGAGTTTGCCTACAACAACAGCTACCAGTCGAGCATTTAGATGGCTCCCTATAAGGCATTATATGGTAGGCGGTGCCGGTCGCCAGTTGGGTGGTTCGAGCCGGTAGAGGCTCGGTTGTTGGGCACAGACTTAGTATAGGATGCCTTACATAAGGTCAAGATTATTCAGGATCGACTTCGCATAGCTCAGTCCAGGCAGAAGAGTTATGCCGACCGCAGAGTTCGTGATGTTGTATTCATGGTCGGAGAGAGAGTGTTGCTTCGGGTATCACCCATGAATGGTGTAATGAGGTTCGGAAAGAAGGGCAAGTTGAGCCCTAGGTATATCGGACCTTTGAGATTCTAGAGAGGCTAGGAGAGGTGGCTTACAGGCTTGCGTGGCCACCTAGTTTAGCAGTTGTTTATCCGGTATTCCATGTGTCCATGCTTCGAAAGTATCACGGCGATCCATCCCATGTGTTAGATTTCAGCTCTATCCAGTTGGACAAGGATTTGACTTACGAGGAGGAGCCAGTGGCTATTCTAGCCCGGCAAGTTCGCCAGTTGAGATCAAAGAGTTACCCTTCAGTTCGAGTGTAGTGGAGAGGTCAGCCTGTTGAGGCAGCCACTTGGGAGTCCGAGTTTGATATGCGGAGTAGATATCCCTACCTTTTCACCAGCCCAGGTACTTTTCTATGTCCATTCGAGGACGAATGGTTGTTTTAGAGGTGGAGAATGTGATGACCCAAAAGGTCATCTTCTGTTTTAGAACTTGATTATGCGCTCTTAAGCCCTAAAAAACTCATTTTTACCCTCCTCGATTTGCGTGCGCTGTCCAGGCGTGTTTCCGGAAAACTTTTATGTTGAAAATTGATGAAAATAAGAATTTTTGTCTTAAAAGTTGATTTGAGTTAACTTCGGTCAACATTTTTGGTAAACGGGCCCGGATCCATGTTTTGACGATCCCGATGGGTCCGTATTGAATTATGGGACCTGGGCGTATGCCCGGAATCGAATTCAGAGGTCCCTAGCTCGAGTTATGAATTTTTGGAAAATCTGGTTTTCTGCAGATTCTAATGCCTTCTGGTTTCCTTCTTTGCGTTCGCGAAGGCACTCTCGCGAACGTGAAGTAGAAATTGGAAGGGCTGATTTTACTCTTCGCGAACACGAAGGCCTGGTCGCGAACGCAAAGTGATGGGGGATTTACCCTTCGCGAACGCGACTGGCTCATCACGAACGTGAAGTATTTGGGACATGGGGGAGGGTTGGTCGTTCCTTCATCGCGAACGCGAGCAATGTCTCGCGAACGCGAAGGCCAGGGGGAGTAATCATCGCGAACGCGAGCAAGGTCTCACGAACGCGAAGGCTTGGCAGCTCTGCTCTTCGCGAATGCGACAGTGGCCTCGCGAACGCGATGCACACTGTCGCCCAGTGCATAAAATAGAATCAAAACGGGGCTTAAGCCATTTCTTCAACATTTTCAAGAACCAAACGGTTAGAGGCAATTTTCAAGAGTCATTTTCTTCCCTAAAGTGTTGGTAAGTGATTCTAAACCATTTTCTTTCAATTACACATTTCATTTCATAAATTTTCAACCTTAAATCTAGAGTTTTCATGGTAGAATTAGGGGTTTGGGTAGATATTAGGGATTTCGGAAATTTGGGGATTTAGACCTCAATTTGAGATCGGATTCCAAAACCAATTATATATCCGGGCTCGGAGTGAATGGGTAAATAAATTTTGGTTCGAATCACGGGTTTTGACCAAGCGGGCCCGGGGTCAATTTTTGACTTTTTTGAGGAAAATTTGGGAAATCTACATTTATGCAATGTAATTGATTCTTTTAGCAATATTTGATATTATTGAGTCATTTTTTAATAGATACGAGTGGTTTGGAGGTGAATTTTAGAGGAAAAGCTGTGATTGAGTATTAAGTGGCCTTCGGAGCGAGGTAAGTGTTGTGTCTAACCCTAACTAGAGGGAATTAGGAACCTCAGATTATTTTCTATGTGAAATTCATGTGAGCGGCGTATATGTGAGGTGACGAGTACTTATGCGCCGTCAATTTACCTGTTTTCCCTGTTTTCTCCCGTTTTCTTATATTGTCTCTTTCCTATGCCTAATTGTTACGTGTTTAGACTAGTGTTGTTAAATTGATCATTCTTATTATGTTTACATATTCTCTGTTGATAATTGAGTATTTATTTCAAAGTTGAGATTGATATTGTAGAACCAAATGTTAAAGTAAGGCTTGTACTTGTTATTTTATCTCCCTGTTGGTATTTATGCATTTTATTATGGTAAGGAAGAGTGTTAATGCACGAAGGGTGATGCCGTGCCATATTTTGAGAGTAAAAGAACGAACGGTAATGCCGTTCCATGATATGAGAGTTAATGCACGAAGGGTGATGTCGTGTCATTTCTATTGATTTTATGGTGAGATTGAGAATAAAAGCACGATGGGTGATACCGTGCATTTTTCCTTTACTGTATTCGTGCTCCTGTTGATTCATAGTATATTGGTTGTTCCAGTTCTCATTTTGTTGTAGCTCTTTATTTCATATTTCCTCCAATATGTTTCCCCCTCCTGATGATTCTTGTCTCGCTCTTCAGTACTGTTATTTGTATATACATTGTTAAATTGACAGGTTGATTTGTAGGTGCCTTGCCTTAGCCTCGTCACTACTTCGTTGAGGTTATGCTCGACACTTATCAGTGCATGGGGTCGGTTGTACTGATACTGCTTTCTGCACTTTCTGTGCAGATTTTGGTACCGGCTCGGGTTGATCAAGATTTTAGTTGTTGGACCCGCTATCCGGAGACTCAAGGTAGATTCGTCGGCGTTCACAGACCTTGAAGTCCCCTTCTATCCTTCTGTTTTACTGTTTCTTTCATTCAAACAGTTGTATTTCTTTCAGACAATTACTTGTAGTAAATTCTAGAATGCTCGTGAATTGTCACTCCAGATCCGGGTAGTAGTAATTAATACAGTTTTTTTATATTATTCTGCACTTATTATATTTCATCTTAGCTAATCATTGTTATTTACTGAATGGAAATAAGGATTTGGTTTAATAATTCTCTAACGTTGGCTTGCCTAGCAAGTGAAATGTTAGGCGCCATCACGGCCCCGACGGTGAGAATTTCGGGTCGTGACATTTTCTATTCAAGACTCAATAGAAACAAATACAAGTTCTCATGTCCCAATAATTAAATGCGAAGAATTAATAATTCAAACTATTCCACATATGTTAATTAAACCGTGCATATTGATTACTAATTTTCTTGGTGAGACTCAAATTGTATTGGTAATTTATCTATTTTTATCATGATGTGTTTTGGTCTTAATACTTGACATCTTATTCTTACTTTAACAATTACTAATGCCATGATTTACTTTCATACTAAACCTCTTACTATATTGGTGCATTAAAAATTATAGTTAAGTTTTGTTTTAATATGGCACGGCATCACACTCATTTTATGGTGAGATTGAGAGTAAAAGTATGAAGGGTGATACCGTGCATTTTTTCTTTACTGTATTCATGCTCCTATTGATTCATAGTATATTGGTTGTTCCAGTTCTCATTCTGTTGTAGCTCTTTAATTCATATTTCCTCCAGTATGTTTCCCCCTCCCTGATGATTCTTGTCTCGCTCTTCAGTACTGTTATTTGTATATATATTGTTAAATTGTACAGGTTGATTTGTAGGTGCCTTGCCTTAGCCTCGTCACTACTTCGTTGAGGTTATGCTCGACACTTACCAGTGCATGGGGTCGGTTGTACTGATACTGCTTTCTGTACTTTCTGTGCAGATTTTGGTACCGGCTCGGGTTAATCAAGATTTTAGTTATTGGACCCGCTATCCGGAGACTCAAGGTAGATTTGTCGGCGTTCACAGACCTTGAAGTCCCCGTCTATCCTTCTGTTTTACTGTTTCTTTCATTCAAACAGTTGTATTTCTTTCAGACAATTACTCGTAGTAAATTCTAGAATGCTCGTGAATTATGACTCCAGATCCGGGTAGTAGTAATTAATAAAGTTTTTTTTATATTATTCCGCACTTATTATATTTCATCTTAGCTAATCATTGTTATTTACTGAATGAAAATAAAGATTTGGTTTAATAATTATCTAACATTGGCTTGCCTAGCAAGTGAAATGTTAGGCGCCATCACGGTTCCGACGGTGAGAATTTCGGGTCGTGACATTTTCTATTCAAGACTCAATAGAAACAAATACAAGTTCTCATGTCCCAATAATTAAATGCGAAGACTTAATAATTCAAACTATTCCACATATGTTAATAAAACCGTGCATATTGATTACTAATTTTCTTGGTGAGACTCAAATTTTATTGGTAATATATCTATTTTTATCATGATGTGTGTTCGTCTTAATACTTGACATCTTACTCTTACTTTAACAATTACTAATGCCATGATCTGCTTTCATACTAAACCTCTTACTATATTGGTGCATTAAACATTATAGTTAAGTTTTGTTTTCTCTCGCAAGCTGGATTTCATCCATCGACTCTCACTTTGAACAGGTTTTGCATCACGTAGTACTTAATCCACTTGAATCATGTATCCTTATGCTACAATCACACTTACAAGATCACCACATCGACATCAGTAATAATAGTGAATTAGTTCAAGAGGCATTAATGTCACGACCCGGAATTCCCACTTTCGAGACCGTGATGGCGCCTAACATTTCACTTATTAGGCAAGCCAGTGTTGAGGATTCTTTAAACCAATTTTAGTCAATTTCAATAACATAATCAATTAAACTAAATAGAAGCTAAAACTGAATGCGGAATAACATAATGCCCATAATATCTTATACAATTTAGATCTGGAGTCACAACTCACGAGCTTCTAAGATTTTCTACAAACAGAGTCTAAAGAAATACAACTGTTCTGAATGAAAAGAAACAGTAAAATAGGGGAGATAGAAGGAGACTCCAAGGTCTGCGGACGCCAGCAGATCTACCTTGAATCTCCAATAAGCAAGTACAAACTGCTAAGCCTCACGATCAGCTAGGGCTGGTACCAAAATCTGCACAAGAAGTGAGGAGTGTAGTATGAGTACAACCGACCCCATGTACTCATAAGTGTAGAGCCTAACCTCGACGAAGTAGTGACGAGGCTATGACAAGACACCCGCATAATAAACTTGTGCAGATAACAGTATATGTACAAGAAAACTACAATAATAGCTAAACATGTACTATTGGGCGGGGGACATGCTAAGGGGCACAAGATATAAGAGATACAGCGAAAATGATAACCAGAACAGTCAACATGCTTTTAACCTGTGAAAACAACTAAACACAATGAAGAAAATTGCACGGCATCACTCTTCGTGCTTTTACTCTCAACCTCACAATATAAATTATTCGATATGGCACAGCATCACCCTTCGTGCATTAGCTCTCATAACATGGCACGGCATCACCCTTCGTGCATTAACACTCACAATACGGCACGACATCACCCTTCGTGCATTAACAATCATAATATGGCACGGCATCACCCTTCGTGCATTAACACTCACAACATAGCATGGCATCACCCTTCGTGCATTAACACTCACAACATGGCACGACATCACCCTTTGTGCATTAACACTCACAACATGGCACGACATCACCCTTCATGCATTAATACTCTCCCTTACCACATAACAATAAACAAGTAATAGCAGGGAGATAGAATCAACAAGAACAAGCCTTACTTCAACAATGGTTCCACAATACCAATCTTAACTTTGGAATCAATACTCAATTATCACAAAAACCCATAAACACGATAAGAACGATCAATTAGTAAGTAAGTAGTGTAAGCATGGATAACAAGATCAAAGTAAGCAATAAACTACAAGGAACAAGTTCCATCCGCATGCTTTAACCTGACAACAACGCATAAATACTCGTCACCTCACATATACGTTGTACCCAACATCTAAACATATAGCAAATAGGCAAACAAGTCCTAATTCCTCGAGTAAAGGTTAACCACGACACTTACCTCATTCCAAATGTCCACTCAAAGCTCAATCACAGCTTTGCCTTTCACACGAGCCTCCGAACCAATAGAATCTAGCAAATTACCAACCAAACGATTCAAATTCAGCCTTAGGAACTACCCTCGATGGCAAAGGATTCAATTTAGGCCATTATTGAAAAAGTCAACAAAAGTTAACTCCTGGACCCGCTTGGTCCAAACCCGAAAATCGGACCAAAACCCGATTACTCATTTACCCCCGAGCCCGGTTATGTAAATTATTTTGGAATCCGACCTCAATTTGAGGTCTAAACTCCCATTTTATAAAAATCCTTAATTCTACCCAAACCCCCAATTTCCACCATAAAACACTAGATTTTAGGTTGAAAACTTGTGAAATGTAGTGAAAGATTGAAAGGAAATAGGTTAGAATCACTTACCAATGATTTGGGGAAGAAAGAGCCTTGGAAAAATCATCGCTAAGGTTTTAGGTTTTGAAAATTTGAAGAATGAACCAAAAATCCCGTCTAAGTCTCATTTTGGTCAGTTGTAGGTGTCACATTTGCTGGGGTTCGCAAATGCGAGCCCCGCAAATGCGAAGAATCCATCGCAAATGCGAAGATCATCACACCCCTGCTTTCTTCGCAAATGCGAAGAATAGTTTGCAAATGCGAACTCTGGCCTTCCGCAATTGCGACCATTTGATTGCAATTGCGACAACTGCCTGCCCCAGCTCCACTTCGCTAATGCGAAGTTTTATCCGCAAATGCGAACATTGGCTCCCTGCAAATGAGACCTCTTGTTCGCAAATGCAATCTAAGGCTGGCCCAGTTAGTCTTCGCAAATGCGAAGAATTGCTCGCAAATGCGAACCCATCAGAAGTCGCAAATGCGAAGCCTGACCTCGCAATTGCGAGGTCTGAGGCCTGCACCAAAAACTGAAGCACACCAGCAATGTTCTAAGTCAAATTCCACTCCGTAGCCTATCTGAAACTCACCCGAGCCCTCGAGGCTCTAAACCAATTGAGCACACAAGTCTAAAAATATCATACGAACTTGCTCGCGCGATCAAATCGCTAAAATAACACCTAGAACTACGAATTTAGCATCAAATCAAAGAAACTTTTCAAGAAAATCCATGAACTTCTAATTTCACAACCGGACGTCCGAATCACGTCAAACCAACTCTGTTTCTCGCCAAATTTGACAGACAAGTCACAAATACAGTATTGGACCTATACCGGATTTCGAAACTAAAATACAGACCCGATATCAACAAAGTCAAATATTGGTCAAACTTTCAAAGTCATTAAGCTTTCAAACTTTCAAATTTCAACAAAGTCCGATAACTCGGGCTAGGTACTTCCGAATTCGATTCAGGGTATACGCCCAAGTCCCAAATTACGATACGGACCCACTGGGATCGTTAAAATATGAATCTGGGTCCGTTTGCTCAAAATATTGACCGAAGTCAACTCAAATAGATTTTAAGGCAAAAATTTCATATTGTATCTGTTTTTAACATAAAATCTTTCCAAAAAAATACGCGGACTGCGTACGCAAATCGAGGAAGACTAAAATGAGGTATTTAAGACTTCAAAGCACATAATTAGATTCCAAAACATAAGATGACCTATTGGGTCATCACAATCAAGCTAAGAATCGTATACGCATTTTCCTCAAATTATCTTTCACCATCAAATCTAACACCCTAGACGTGGCTAAGCTATTAACATCTTAGTCTCCCAGTTAACTCTTTTCTTTCCTGATCAAACTCATAATGGAGGGTTTCATTCACAAACTCGAATGTTGAATAATTCGCTCTTAGACAAGTATCATATCCTTAGGAAACTTTAGCAGTCATAGTGATTTTCAATGTTAAAACATTTAATTAACTCTTGGACTTGTTAAAAAAAATATTTTGGGTGAGGTTTGTTTAAAAAATAGTAAAATAGCCTTCCGGCCACCTAAACTTGTACATGATTGTCATCCCAGTAAACGAACTTAGAACTTTCCCGTTTGAACACCCCAACTTAATAATTTGCGCATTAATAGACACTTCCGATTAAGCGTGCTCTTCAATCGCCGTGACATGGATAACGTGTCAAATGCTAAGCCTTTTATTGTCCGACATGTGTAATTTGTGGGTCCTCGTTTTTTACAAACCAATTTTCTAAATTTCTAGTTTATGGCCTTTTTTCTTTCTCTTCCTCTTCACCATATCATCGCTAGGACAGCCTAAACAAATTCAGCTCAATAATGGTCCTCCTAGCTCAAGAATTAGACTCAAAATGCCTCCACAAACTGGTCATAAACTGAAGCCAACTCCCCAAGTTCAACAGACTCAAATCCAGTTCGCACAACACTGAACAATTCAATGCCAACTAATCACCAGTTTGCAAGTTCGTAACTTGAAAAAAATGGCATAACTGTAGCTGCAAATTTGAAGTCTAAGCTAGGAAGATTAAACCAGCTGCTAATTTCAATGAAAGTAGCAGTGACAATTTCAATTCAAAGAGCAACTCCAAATGATTTTCAAGCACAACCCCAATCGAATTTCCAATACCCAGCAATTTAAGGTTCAATCATCTCACTTCTCATATTTGAAATATATACTTACTGGTTATAGCAGCAATCAACACAATTTCAGCCCAAGGTATTAGAAATCATAGGCATATCCTCAACCAACTGTTTTTAACTTAAATCTCTCCTCATTTTCAAATGCATCACGTTTGATTAGATGTTAGTTTTGGGGAAAAGGTTCTAACTTTATTCTGGGTTTGCTTTTGAAGAAAGGGGAGGAAGGGGAAAGGAAGAAGATGAGAAAGGGTTGGGGGTGTGGGAACAGGAACTAAGTGCTGAGGGAGAAAGAAAAGAATTGGGTGGGGGGGAAGGGGTGGGGGGGCTAAGATCAAAGAAATGGGTTAAGGGAGGGATTAGGGATTTTCCTTTTTTTTAAGTTCTTGCCTTTTATTTACTTTTTTTCCTCTTCAAAGGGATCTCAACCCATGAAGCTCACCCCAAAATAAAGGGATCTCAACCCAACTTATCAAGAAATTTACTTAGTTACCCCACCCCCCGCAATTTTTCTTTTTTTACTTTTTCTTTTTTATTTTCAATTTTTTGTTTTTTCGTTTTCCTGCACCGCCCACCCACCCCAACCGCCCCTCAAATTTTTTTTGTATTACCTATTATCACGATCCAAAATTCTCACCTTCGGGACCGTGATGGTGGCTAATATTTTACTTGCTATGCAAGCCAATGTTAGAGGATCTTTAAGACTATTTTAAATCAATTACAAAAATAAAAATCAATTAAACCAAAATAGAACTAAAATTGAGTGCGGAATAACATAGAAGCCAATAATATTTTATACAATCCGGATCTGGAGTCACAACTCACGAGCTTCTAGAATCTCTACAAATAGGGTCTGAAGTAAATACAACTATCTTGAACAAAAAGAACAATAAAATTAGGGAAATAGAAGGAGACTTCAAGGTCTACGGACGCCAGCAGATCTACCTCGAGTCTCTAAAAGCAGTTCCAAGCTGAAACGCCTCACAGATAGCTGGGACCCATACCAAAATCTGTACAAGAAGTGCAGAGTGTAGTATGAGTACAACCGACCCCATGTACTCCGTAAGTGTCGAGCCTAACCTCGATGAGGTAGTGAGGAGACTATGACAAGACACCCACGTAATAAACATGTGCAGATAACAACTTACGTACAAGATAACAACAACTAAAGGCTAAATATGTACTATTGGGAGGGGAAATGCAAAAGGGGGTACAAGATACGATAAAATACAGCAGAAAATGATAATCAGAACAGTCAATATGCCTTTCACCAGTAAAACGAATAAACACAATGAATAAAACTGCATGGCATCACCCTTCGTGCTTTTACTCTCAACCTCACAATGGAACAATAATACTGCACAGCATCACCCTTCGTACTTTTACTCTCACTTTCATCATAAATCAATAGATACGACACGACATCACCCTTCGTGCATTAACTCTCAAAATATGGCACGTCATCACCCTTCGTGCATTTTCAAAAAAGTAAAATGGAAAACGTCCCCCCCTTTTGATTAGCCTATTTCCAAGAGTGAGAAGGTCGTTGATGATAGGCTATAATTACATATTTTAGTCGCTTATTACACTCTAATTAACTGCACTTTAATTGAGTTTGAGCTTTAATCGCTAGTGTTTTGCACTAATTGTGTGTTTTATGCCTTATAGGAGTGATTCCAAACTATGTAGATGTTATGGAATGAATTCAAGTGATTTGGAGCTTTGAAGTCTGAGTAAAATCCCAAGGAATTAATCCGGGATCGTGTTCGGCGATCAACAGATAACAGTTTAGAACGAACGACGAATCGAGTAGGCATATTGTGTACTGTCTAGTAAAATGCACATAACGTTTCGACTAGAACTTCATTTGGGCTCCAAAATATATTTTTGGAAAGAAAATCCAAAGGGCTAGAACTTTCATGTTTTACGTTATTTCAAATTTCTAATAGAACAGGGTGCAAAGTGCTCGGCAAGTGCGCAGCCGTGCACTGACCACGCATATGGGGCAGAAAGTGTGAAAAGTGTGCAGCCAAGTGCGTGGCCGCGCACGTCTTGTCCGGGAAAAGTGTCATTTTTCGCGTAGGAGAAGGTATAATTGTTTGGGCCCGAGCCTACTTGGTATATATACATGAAAAATAGTATTTTGAGGACGGAGACACCACTTTAGGGTAAGACAACACCCAAGGAGGCAAGAATACGCTAGGATCAATGAGGAAGATTTAACCACGAGTTTTTCCCCTTCTTCTTCCTACTTTTCATTGGTTGTTATGACTTTTCGTATTGTAGTCTTACATACTATTATAGTCTCCAGCCCTTAGTATCTTTAGTTGTTAATTTACTGCTTTAGTTTATTAGTTAATTAGTTAGATATAAGAATCTTAATATTTATAACTTAGGAATTGTTCAAGCTTGTCTTCTTGGTGATAGTGAACAGTTGTAGCTAAACCTTAGTTCTCTGTGGTATTCAATTCCGGACTCTTAGATCGGATTATATTTGTAGCGATTGCTTAGTCCTTTTTATAAGGCATAGTTGGGCGTGACCAAATTTTGGAACCGTTGCCAGGGAACTAACGGTGTAGCTGTAGGTGTACATATTTCTAGGTTGCAAGTTTGAACTTTTATTTTTGTTTTCTTGTATTTGATTATTTTTTAAATTTTTATTTTTGACTTGAGAGACATGGCATCTTGGAATTATGAGAGTTTTGATGTTGGTAATTCTACTTTTGATACTCCTTATGCATATTTTGGAGGAAACCATCGATTGCAAAATTATCAAAATATTTTCGAAAGCGAGTTATGTGCACCAACTCAATCTTATGCGTGGAATGTGTGTTATATGTGTGGTGGTCAAGATGATCACTTTCATGGTTGTGTTTATATGTCTTATCCTCCCCCAACCCTTTACTTTGATGGTTCATCGTTTTCTTGTGAAATTAATAGGAACAAACAACCCAGGAAAGTTGACCTGAAGGAGATCAAAGATATGTTAAAGTGCCTTCTGGAAAACAATTGTAGATAGAAAGGCAAGAGGCAACTATTCGCAACTTAGAGGCTCAAGTGAGTCAAGTGGTTGAAACTTTTAATGCTCAGCAAGGCAATTTTGTGGATAGTAGCCAAAAGGAGCATGTATTAGATGCAGAAATCGAGGTGCTAACGGAGGAGGTGAGAGTAGAACACTAACAATCAATCGAACTATATTTTGAGGATGTCGATGCTGTAGAAGAGATACTAGAGTCAACCAAAGACTTTGATGATACATATTTAGCTGACTCTAGTGTCATTGGTGTTGAGGATGTAGACAATCTCAATGTTCATGTAGTTGAGCGCATTGGTCCACACTCCAAGCATTTTTCCACATTGTGTTTGGATGATGATATAGAAATAGAGTCATCCGAGCCACTTGAGGAGTCAAGGAATGAGGAACAAGGTGTCTATATTCTGGAATTCTTCTTGCCAGAAAGTCAAAATTACACACCTCATCTAAAGGCCAAGAAGTGCAGAATACTACATTATTTCCTTGGGCCAGTTAGATTCGTTCCACCACCCCAGGAGCATAATCATAAGCTTGAAGCAAAACTTGGGGTTCAATTCATAAGCTCGAGGTGGAGGCAAAAGGTAGTTCATGCCATGCCGCAATGTTAAATCAAGCGCTTGTTGGGAGGCAACCCACCTTTACTTTATTATTATTATTATTATTATTATTATTATTATTATTATTATTATTATTATTATTATTATTATTATTATTATTATTATTATTATTATTATTATTATTTATTATTATTATTATTATTATTATTATTATTATTATTATTATTATTATTATTAAAGCTATTGGAAGGATACAACAGCAAACCAGATGGTTGGAACTAAGTGTGAGGTACCCGCACGAAGGACCAGTCCTGGGAGAAGTCCGAGTACCCCATGAGATGCTAGTGCTTCGGCCTTTGGCCAACCAAGGAGTTTCTTTTACCCTCTTGTATGTATGGGTGTGCATTGGGGACAATGCACAATTTTAAGTGCGGGGTGAGGAGATTGTCTGGGTGACTTTCAATGCTATTTTAGTTGTGTTAGTTTAATTGAATAATTTATTTTTTACAAAAATAGAAAATATTGGATTTTTCCCGACGATGGATCTATTAGAAAATTTTCTTGAGGGATTTAAGGCGAAAGGAAAAAGACAAAAAGATTTTCTTTTGTTAGGTAGTGTAGCAATTCCCTTGGTTTTTCTTTGTACCGCGGTTCTTTTCCAAGGTTTTTGTTTGAACCGGGTGTAGTTAGTTTTATTTTATTTAGGAATATGAGACATTGTGTTGTGTTTTGAATTGAAGCAATATCACTTGACTTTGTTATGCCTTGAGAATAGTGAGTACTTTGGTTGTGACACTTAGGCTCAGATTTTAACTCTTGTATAAGTACCTTAAATAGTATGATTTTAAATATGCTTAATTGCTTTGACTAGAGTGTCTTGATGAATCCAATCCCGAGTGAGTTATGTGCCATGTGTGTGTAAGGTTTGGGTATTATTCTGTGCATTGCATTTGATGCCTTGAACTTGCCATGTGTGTTTGCAAAGCGAAATAGTAGGTTTGTTCAGTCTTGAAAGTGATATAGGCGTTTCTTTGTTGAGCCAGATATGTATATTTTACCCGCCTAATTGTTATGTATCGTAGCTAACCCCTTTGAGCCTGTAATCCTGTTTCTTTGGCAATCACATTACAAGCCTTACCCATTTCTTTGAATTAACCATCTATTTGAACCTTCTAACCTCTCATGAGCACTTGAAGTGTTATGAACTGTGTAAAAGTTAAAGTGTGGGGTGGTTGGTTTGGCTTTTGAGTGGAAATAATGAAATAAGGAGAAATGTGCAGTGTTTTGAAAAAGTAAGAGCCACTTGAATTGAAAAAGAAAGAAAATGAAAAAATAGTTGTATTGCTGTGAAAACAAATATTCCTTGATAAGTAATGACTCTTGATGTAATTGTGCTTAAAGAAGTATGGGGTAATATACATTGATGTGAAGGTGGAGTTTGGTTTGACATAAGTATGGGGTTTGAATGTTAAAGTATATGTATTAAAGTGCTTAGGGAGGTGTAGTCACTCTTATATCTAAATATAGCCTACCTGTCCCGCAGCCTACATTACAACCAAATAAAGTCCTACCTGATCTTAGACTAAATGAGCTCGATTAGTAGAGTATTACACTACGGGAAAGCCTATGGTGCATTAGTGGCATATGAATGTTATTTCTGAGAGTGAGTGAATTCTTTCTATCTTGAGTCCCTAAGTGTTCTTAAATTTTATTGTGTGGGACTACTCTCTTTTGTTGTGTGAGGGCACTTGATTCATGAAGGAAAGGTAATGTCAGTGACCTCTATGTTAGAGTAAGTGGGTGAGTTGTGAATAATGCATGGTACTTATAATTCAAATCTTGAGGTGAAGATGTTATGCTTTTGTGCTTAGTCTATTTTAAGTATTCTTGGTGTGATGAGTTAGGAGAATTATTTAAAAAGGTCGTGTCTATAAAAAGTATAGTTTGATTACTCGAGGACGAGCAATGGTTTAAGTGTGGGGTGTTGATGATAGGCTATAATTACGTGTTTTAGTCGCTTATTACACTCTAATTTACTGCACTTTAATTGAATTTGAGCTTTAATCGCTAGTGTTTTGCACTAATTGTGTGTTTTATGCCTTGTAGGAGTGATTTCGAGCCATGTAAATATTATGGAATGAATTCAAGTTATTTGGAGCTTTAAAGTATGAGTAAAAGCCCAAGGAATTATTCCGGGATCGTGTTCGGGGATCAATGGATGACAGTTTAGAACGAACGAAGAATCGAGCAGGCATATTGCGCACTGTCTAGTAAAATGCACATAACCTTTCGACCAGAACTCCATTTGGGCTGCACAATATATGGTTGGAAAGCTAACTCAAAGGAATACAACTTTCATGTTTTATGTTATTTCAAATTTCCAACAGAACAGGGTGAACAGTGTGCGAAAAGTGAGCAGCCGCGCCCTGACCGCGCATATGGGGAAGAAAGTGTGAAAAGTGTGCGGTTGCGCACGTCCTGTCCGAGAAAAGTATCTTTTTTCGCGTAGGAGAAGGTATAATTGTTTGGACCCGACCCTGCTTGCTATATATACATGAAAAATAGTATTTTGAGGACGAAGACACCACTTTAGGGTAAGACAACACCCAAGGAGGCAAGAATACGCTAGGATCAAGGAGGAAGATTTAACCATGAGTTTTTCCCCTTCTTCTTCCTACTTTTCATTGTTGGTTATGAATTTTAGTATTGTAGTCTTACATACTATTATGAGTAACTAATTAATTATCTAGAGTTTTGATGGAACCTCTTGGAGGATGAATTCTTGTTATGTTTTAATATAATTTAACCTTTGAATTTATCTATTTGTCAACTACGTGCTTATTTCAGTTGATTGAATGGTCATCGATTGACTGTGCCTATCTGTTATGTGTTTCTTGATAAAGGATACATATTTAGATAGTTGTTGAACAACGTCACTCCTAACGTATGTGAAAAATCAATACAGCGGGTTTAAAGGTAGGTTTAGAAATAACAAAGCCTTGACGTTGTCATAGTGAGCGGTTTGATAAAGCCAAGCGTAGTTCGAGAGAAAATGCCTAGTAAATTGTTGTAGTTGCTCGAGAGAGAATTACGGTACCAAAAGTGCTCACGATCAGTAGAGAATACATAGGCAAAATTGTAGGAAATATAGCGGGAAGGATTCCGACAATTGGGGAAATCATAACTCTAGACCTCCTGAATTTAGTCTCCAACCCTTAGTATCTTTAGTTGTTAATTTATTGCTTTACTTTATTAGTTAATTAGTTATATATAAGAATCTTAATCTTTATAACTTAGGAATTGTTCAAGCTTATCTTCTTGGTGATAGTGGGATTCGACTCCGGACTCTTAGACCAGATTATATTTGCAGCGACCGCTTAGTCCTTTTTATAAGGCATAGTTGGGCGTGACCAAATTTTGACGCCGTTGCTGGAGAACTAACGGTGTAGCTATAGGTGTACATATTTCTAGGTTGCAAGTTTGAACTTTTATTTTTATTTTCTTGTAATTGATTATTTTTTAAATTTTTATTTTTGACTTGAGAGACATGGCATCTTGGAATTATGAGAGTTTTGATATTGGTAATTCTACTTTTGATACTCCTTATGCATATTTTGGAGGAAACCACCTATTGCAAAATTATCAAAATATTTCCGAGAGCGAGTTATGTGCACCTACTCAATCTTATGTGTGGAATGTGTGTGATATGTATGGTGGTCAAGATGGTCACTTTTATGGTTGTGCATATATGTCTTATCCTCTCCCAACCCCTTACTTTGATGGTTCATCGTTTTCTTGTGAAGTTAATAGGAACAAATAACCCAGGAAAGCCGACCTAAAGGAGATCAAAGATATGTTAAAGTGCCTTCTGAAAAAAAATTATGAGAAACAATTACAGATAGAAAGGCAAGAGGCAACTATTCGCAACTTGGAGGCTCAAGTAAGTCAAGTGGTTGAAGCTTTTAATGCTCAGCAAGGCAATTTTGTGGATAGTAGCCAAAATGAGCATGTATTAGATGCAGAAAACGAGGTGCTAACGGAGGAGGTCAGAGTACAACACCAACAATCAATCGAACTATATTTTGAGGATGTCGATGTTGTAGAAGAGATACTAGAGTCAACCAAGGACTTTGATGATACATATTTAGCTGACTCTAGTGTCATTGGTGTTGAGGATGTAGACAGTCTGAATGTTCATGTAGTTGAGTGCATTGGTCCACACTCCAAGCATTTTTTCACATTGTGTTTGGATGATGATATAGAAATAGAGTCATCCGAGCCACTTGAGGAGTCAAGGAATGAGGAACAAGGTGCCTACATTCTGGAATTCTTCTTGCCAGAAAGTCGGAATTACACACCTCATCTAAAGGCCAAGAAGTGCAGAATACTACATTATTTTTTTGGGCCAGTTAGATTCGTTCCACCACCCCAGGAGCATAATCATAAGCTTGAATCAAAACTTGGGGTTCAATTCATAAGCTCGAGGTGGAGGCAAAAAGTAGTTCATGCCGTGTCGCGATGTTAAATCAAACGCTTGTTGGGAAGCAACCCAGCTTTACTTTATTATTATTATTATTTTTATTATTATTATTATTATTATTTACTTATTATTATTGTATTATTCTTGTAGTGTAGATTTTTGATTTTTTTTAGGAGCATAGAAAGCAAAGCCATTGGAAGGATGCAAGAGCAAACCAGATGGTTGGAACTAAGTGTGAGGTAACCGCACGAAGGACCAGGCCTGGGAGAAGTCCGAGTACCCCATGAGATGCTAGTGTTTCGGCCTTTGGCCTACCAGGGAGTTTCTTTTACCCTCTTTTATGTGTGGTGTGCATTGGGGACAATGCACAATTTTAAGTGTGGGGTGAGGAGATTGTCTGGGTGACTTTCAATACTATTTTAGTTGTGTTAGTTTAATTGAATAATTTATTTTTTACAAAAATAGAAAAGATTGGACTTTTTCCGACGATGGATCTATTAGACAATTTTCTTGAGGGATTTAAGGCGAAAGGAAAAAGACAACGGATGATAGTTTAGAACGAATGAAGAATTCAGCAGGCATATTGCGCACTGTATAGTAAAATGCACATAACATTTCGACCAGAATTCCATTTGGGCTCCACAATATATGGTTGAAAGGCTAATTCAAAGGGCTAAAAATTTCATGTTTTTGCGATTTTTCAAATTCCTAACATAACAAGGTGAAAGGTACGTGGCAAGTGCATGGCCGCACACTGACCGCGCATATGGGGCAGAAAGTGTGAAAAGTACGCGGCCAAGTGTGCGGCCGTACACGTCCTATCCGGGAAAAGTGTCCTTTTTCGCATAGGAGAAGGTATAATTATTTGGACCCGACCCTACTTGGTATATATACCTGAAAGATAGTATTTTTTAGGACAGAGACACCACTTTAGGGTAAGACAACACCCAAGGAGGCAAGAATACGCTAGGATCAAGGAGGAAGATTTAACCATGAGTTTTTCCCCTTCTTCTTCCTACTTTTCATTGTTGGTTATGAATTTTAGTATTGTAGTCTTACATACTATTATGAGTAACTAATTAATTATCTAGAGTTTTGATGGAACCTCTTGGAGGATGAATTCTTGTTATGTTTTAATATAATTTAACCTTTGAATTTATCTATTTGTCAACTACGTGCTTATTTCAGTTGATTGAATGGCCATCGATTGACTGTGCCTATCTATTATGTGTTTCTTGAGAAAGATTCATATTTAGGTGGTTGTTGAACAACGTCACTCCTAACGTATGTGAAAAATCAATACAGCGGGTTTAAAGGTAGGTTTAGAAATAACAAAGCCTTGACGTGGTCATAGTGAGCGATTTGATAAAGCCAACTAGCGTAGTTCGATAGAATATGCCTAGTAAATTGTTGCAGTTGCTCGAGACAGAATTACGACACCTAAAGTGCTCACCATCAGTAGAGAATACATAGGCGAAATTGTAGGAAACATAGCGGGAAGGATTCTGACAATTGGGGAAATCATAACTCTAGACCTCCCGAATTTAATCTCCAACCCTTAGTATCTTTAGTTGTTAATTTACTACTTTAGTTTATTAGTTAATTAGTTAGATATAAGAATCTTAATATTTATAACTTAGGAATTGTTCAAGCTTGTCTTCTTGGTGATAGTGAACAGTTGTAGCTAAACCTTACTTCTCTGTGGGATTCGACTCCGGACTCTTCGACCGGATTATATTTGTAGCGACCTCTTAGTTCTTTTTATAAGGCATAGTTGGGTGTGACCATTGGGCATCACCCTTCGTGCATTAATAGTCAAATACGTCACGATATCACCCTTCGTGCATTAACACTTTCCCTTACCATATAACAATGAACATATAACAACAGGGAGATAGAATGAACAAGAACAAGCCTTACGTCAACATGGTTCCACAATACCAACCTCAACTTTAGAAATAATACTCAATTATCACAGAAAACCCATAAACGCGGAAAGAACGATCAATTTGATATGCAAATAGTCTAAGCATGGATAACATGTTCAAAGTAGGCAATAAATAATAAGGAACAAGTCTCACCCGCATGCTTTAACCCAACAACAACGCATAAGTTGTCACGACCCCAATTTCCCTCCGTAGGATGTCGTGATGGCACCTAGTCTCTAAGACTAGTTAAGCCTATCAATTTTGTAGAATACAAAACTGAAACTCAAATCTCAACATATAAAATAAATCAAACTTCGATTGGAATAGTTACAACTCCCAAAACCCGGTAGAAATAAATCACAAGCTTCTAAGAATTTATTCTAGATGTCTCTACACATCAGAGTCTAAAGAGAATAGGGAAACAACATAATAAGGATAGAAGGGGACTCGGAGGTCTGCGGACGCTGGCAGATATACCTTAAAGTCTCCGCGTACAACTAGTTCACTGATGCCTGGTCTGATAGGAAGTACCTGGATCTGCATAAAAAGATGTGCAAATGCGTAGTATGAGTACACTACAGTTGTACCCAGTAAGTGCCAAGCCTAACCTCGGTAGAGTAGTAACGAGGTCGGGTCAGGCCCTACTAGAATAATAAAAGGCAGGGTGGAATGTTTAGCAATAAAATAATAAAAATGACATGCGAATAAATCAAGTAAGTAGCGTGTCACAATTTAACTACACAGAATAAGGGCAAACAATACCTCGCGGAAGGAAAAACAGAAATTTACAACTTTAAGGAAATCACCAAAATAACCAAAGGCAAATGCAGCCATAAAGAAATATCCACAAGGGCACTCCCGAGGTACCGCCTCGTAGTCCCAAATTATAAATAAATTCACAATACCCCATTTTCTTTATCACCGCGGGAGCCTTCACATTTAATTTTTAAAGAAAATATTTTTTCCGAAATAGTATCTCGCGTTTTAGCCACCCTTATCACACCGCATGACTTCTAATAGTTCCCCTACTAGCCACGCATATTAAGCCACCCTTATCTCACCGCATGCATTTCAACACCCAGACCTTATACCACCACATGCATATCAATATCACAATATATCACAATTTGCACCTCAAGTGCTCAAATATTTCAATTTGCCAGAATAAATCAACAACAACAATATTTTTCACAATAGGGAGCTCACGGCTCAATCGCAATGAGTACAAAATCTCACATAATATTCGGGAATAAATAGCTCACCAAAAATAATATTTCACAATTTGTAACACGTTGCCTAAATACCAAATTTAAAAATATCAAATACTTCATATTAATAATATTTAAATTAAAGAAATTCATTCTTCAAATAATGCACAGAATAAAAGAAATAAAGTTTCAACTAAACAGGTAAGACAATTAGTAGGAAAAATGTCAGGCAATTTAAGAATATAAAATAGATCAATGATGATGAATATAACAGGATAAAATAATTTCATTAATATGCATCAGTAATCTACACAATTTAAAGACATAATCTTCCGCATTTAGCACGTGTACACACTCTCACCTCGTGTGCACAACTTTCAACACATTACAATTATCACATCACCAATCCTAGGAGGAATTTTCTCCACACAAGGTTAGACAAGTCACTTACCTCAAACCGCACTCAATCAGTCAAGTAGTATGCCTTTCCTCGATTTTCCGACTCTGATCGGCTTGAATCTAATCATAGTTAATTCGATTCAATCAATACAAATTATAGGAATAAATTCCATATGAAAATACCAAATTTCTAACAAAATCCGAAAATTAACCAAAAAATTGACAGTGGGGCCCACGTCTAGGAACCCGACAAAAGTTACAAAATACGAACGACCATTCAACCACGAGTCCAACCATATAATTTTTACTTAAATCTGACATCAACTTAACCTCCAAATCTCAAATTCTTATTTTGAAATCCCTATGCCCAAATCCTCAAATTTTACCTCAAAACATGTAATCTAGTCGAATACTCAATGATAATCCAATATTATTGACTAACAATGATCACATGTGACTTACCTCAAGTTTCCCCGTGAATTCTCTCTCAAAAATCGCCCAAAATCGTGTTGAAAATGTCCAAAATGACAAAAAAGTTGGAACCCCTCTGTTTTGTAATCTGGTCAGTGCTTTTGCACCTGCGGCTCATTAAGCCGCTTCTGCGGCCAAGCTACCGCTTCTGCGGACAAAATCCCGCTTATGCGGGTGCGCATCTGCACAAAAATATCCACTTCTGCGGACCAGCGGCTCCCAAGCCCAATGCTGCTTCTGCGATCCTCCATGCGCAGGTGCTAGTCCGCACCTGCGAAGTTTCTTCCGCCTCTGCGCCCTCCGCTTCTGCGCATCCCAGCTCGCACCTGCGAGCCCGCTTCTGTGCTCCTTCGCCCGCAGGTGCGGTTACATCAGATGGCAGAAATTTTAAGATTTTGTTCTAAGTTCGAATTCGATTCGTTAACCATCCGTAACTCACCTGAGGCCCCCGGGACCTCAACCAAACATACCAACAAGTCCTAAAATATCATACGAACTTAGTCGAAACCTCAAATCACATCAAACAATGCAAACACCACGAATCATGCTCCAATTCAAACTTAATGAAATTTAGAAATTCCAACTTCTACATTCGATGCCGAAACCTATCAAATCAAGTCCGATTGACCTCAAATTTTGCACACAAGTCATAAATGACATAACGGACCTATTCAAATTTCCAGAATCGGATTTCGACCCCGATATCAAAAAGTCAACTCAAACTTCCAAACTTAAATTTTTATTTTTAGCCATTTCAAGCCTAATTTAACTACGGATTTCCAAATAATTTTTCGGGCATGGTCCTAAGTTCAAAATCACCATACGGAGCTATTGGAATCATCAAAATTCTATTCCGGGGTCATTTTCACATAAGTCAACATCTAACCAACCTTTTCAACTTAAGTTTTAAACTTTGGAACTAAATATTCTAATTCATTCCAAAACCTCACTCGACCCTAACTAATCACCCCGGCACGTCACATAACAATTGTAAAGCATACATTTACCAATAAATTGGGGAACGGGGTTGTAATACTCAAAATGACCGGCCGGGTCGTTACATTCTCCCCCTCTTAAACAAATATTCGTCCTCGAACGGGTTTAGAATTATACCTGGAGTTGTAAAAAGATGAGGATAGCAGCTACGCATATCATGCTGGGTCTCCCAAGTCACCTCCTCGACCGGATGACCCCTCCACTGTACTTTTACTGAAGCAATGCTCTTCGATCTTAGCTTTCTAACCTATTTGTCCAAAATGGCCACTGGTTCCTCTTCATAAGATAGATCCTTGTACAAATGGACTGAGCTGAAGTCTACTACATGGGACGGATCACCGTGATACTTCCGGAGCATGGAAACATGGAACATTGGATGAACTGCAGTGAGACTAGGTGGTAGTCCAAGTCTATAAGCCACCTCTCCAATCCTTTCAAGTATCTCAAAAGACCCAATATACCTAGGGCTCAACTTGCCCTTCTTCCCGAACCTCATAACACCCTTCATGGGCGAAACCCGGAGTAAGACCCGCTCACCAACCATAAATGCAACATCACGAACCTTCCGATCCGCATAACTCTTTTGTCTAGATTGGGATGTACGAAGTCGATCTTGAACCAATTTAAACTTTTCCAAAGCATCTTGAACCAAGTCCATACCCAATAGCCTAGCTTCACCCGGCTCGAACCAACCCACTGGAGACCGGCACCGCCTACTATATAAGGCCTCATACGGCGCCATCCGAATGCTCGACTAATAACTGTTGTTGTAAGCAAACTACGCAAGTGGTAAGAACTGATCCCAAGCACCCTCCCCAAATCTATCACACACGCACGAAACATATCCTCCAATATCTGAATAGTGCGTTCAGACTATGCGTCCGTCTGATGGTGAAATGTTGTACTAAACTCTACCCGAGTACCCAACTCTCATTGTACAGCTCTCCAGAACCGTGATGTAAACTGCGTATCCCGGTCAGAGATGATAGATACTGGTATGCCATGAAGCCTAACAATCTCTTGAATGTAAACCTGAGCCAGCTGCTCCGAAGAGTAAATAGTAACCACATGAAAGAAATGAGCTGACTTGGTCAATCTATCCACAATCACCCAAACCGCATTGAACTTCCTCTGAGTCTGTGGGAGCCTAACAACAAAATCCATAGTGATTCGCTCCCATTTCCATTCTAGAATCTCTAACTTCTAAAGCAATCCACCTGGTCGTTGATGCTTATACTTCACCTGCTGGCAATTTAGGCACCGAGCTACATATTCCACTATGTCTTTTTTTATCTGCCTCTACCAATAATGTTGTCTCAAGTCCTGATACATCTTCGCGGCACCTAGATGAATGGAGTATCACAAATTGTGAGCCTCCTGGAGAATCAACTCACACAAACCATCTATATTAGGAACACATAGCATGCCCTGCATCCGTAATACACCGTCATCTCTAATAGTGACTTCCTTGGCATCATCGTGTTGAAATATGTCCTTAAGGACAAGCAAATGGGGGTCATCATACTGACACTCCCTGATACGATCATACAGAGAAGACTGAGAAACCACACAAGCCAAAACTCGGCTCGGCTCGAAAACATCCAATCTAACAAATCGGTTGGCCAAGGCCTGAACATCCAAGGCTAAAGGCCTCTCTGTTACCGGTAAATATGCTAAGCTGCCCAAAATATCCGCCTTACGACTCAAGGCATCGGCCACTACATTGGCCATCCCGGGATGATAGAGAATGGTGATATCATAATCCTTAAGCAGCTTGTTTAAACAGATGTTGTAGACTCCGGTGGTCGGTGTAGACCTCATAATGGACACCATACAAATAGTGCCGCCAAATCTTCAAGGCATGAACAATAGCTGCTAACTCAAGGTTGTGGACCGGATAATTCTTCTCATGTACCTTTAACTGTCTAGATGCATAGGCAATCACCCTACCATCTTGCATCAACATTGTGCCGGGACTAATGCGCGACGCATCACAATACACAGTATAAGACCCTGAACCTAGGCAATACCAATACTGAGGTTGTAGTCAAAACTGTCTTGAGCTTTTGAAATCTCTCCTCACATTCCTCGGTCCACCTGAACGGAGCACCCTTCTGGGTCAGTTTGGTCATAGGTGCAACAATAGAAGAGAAACCCTCTACAAATCGGTGATAATACCCTAACAAACCAAGGAAACTCTGGATCTCCGTAGCTGAGGACGGTCAGGGCCAACTTTCCACTACTTTAATTTTCTTCAGATCTACCTGGATCCCCTTGTTCGTTACCACATGACCCAAAAATCCTATTGAATCAAGCTAGAATTAACACTTTAAAAATTTTGCATACAACTTCTTTTCTCTCAAAGTCTGAAGCACAGTCCTCAGGTGTTGTTCATGATCGTCCCGACTCCAGGAATACACCAGAATGTCATCAATAAACACAATAATGAAAGAATCAATATAGGGCTGAAATACACTATCCAATAAGTGCATAAATGTTGCTGGGGTGTTGGTCAACCCAAATGACATTACAAGGAACTCATAATGACCATACCGAGTCCTGAAGGCAGACTTCAGGATATCTGGCTCTCGAATCTTCAGCTGATGATAGCCTGAACGCAAGTCAATCTTAGAGAACACTCTGGCACCCTGAAGCCGATCAAATTGGTCATCAATACGTGGCAATGGATACATGTTCTTCACTGTAACCTTGTTCAACTGGCGGTAATCAATACACATCCGCATAGAACCATCCTTCTTCTTCACAAATAAGACAGAAGCACCACAAGGCAATACACTGGGCCGAATGAAGCCTTTATCAAGCAGCTCTTGTAACTGCTCTTTTAATTCCTTCAATTCTGATGGGGGCCATACGACATGGTGGAATTGAAATGGGTTGAGTGTCCGGTAATAAATCAATGCCAAAGTCAATATCCCTGTCGGGTGGCATACCGGAAGATCCGCTGGAAATACATCAGGAAAATCCCTTACTAGAGGAACTGGCTCCACGGTAGGAGTATCAACACTAACATCTCTCACATAGGCTAGATACGCATCACACCCCTTTTCAACCATTCGTTGAGCCTTAAGAAATGAAACAACCCTGCTAGGAACATGATCCAAGGTACCTCTCCACTCTAGCTGCGGTAGACCTGGCATAGCTAACGTCACCGTCTTGGCGTAACAATCAAGGATAGCGTGATAGGGAAACAACCAGGCCATGCCCAAAATAATATTGAAATCTACCATACTGAGCAATAATAAATCAGCTATGGTCTCAAAACCATTGATAACAATCAAACACGACTGATACACGCGGTCAACAATAATAGAATCACCCACGGGTGTATATACATAAACAGAAGAACTCAAAGAATTACGGGATAAGTCCAAATACGGAGCAAAATAAGATGACACATAAGAATAAGTGGAGCCTGGATCAAATAAGACTGATGCATCTCTATGACAGACCGGAATAATACATGTGATAACAAAATCAAATGAAACTGCCTCCGTCCTAGCAGGAAGGGCATAATATCTCGCCTGGCCTCCCCCTCTAGGGCAACCCCTACCTGTCCGACCTCCGCCTCTAGCTGGTTGTGGAGGTGGAGTGGCAACTGGTGCAGTAAGCATGGCTTGAGAAGCCTGAGGGCCCTGTGGAATGGGTGGGGCGTGAGAAATCTGTGGAGGTGCACCCCTCTTAAATCTGGGGCAATCCCTCATGATATGACGAGTGTCACCACACTCAAAACAAGCCCTCGGAGGATGTGGCTGCTCAGACTGGCTCGGGCATGATCGGCTGGACTGCCCACTGAAAGCACCCCATACAGGTGGTACAGTAGACACTGGCGGTGCATAATATAGAACTTGAGGTCTGGGAGTAGCCGGAATACCGCTGGAAGCTGAAAGTGCTGAATGAATAGGACGGATCACATAGCCTCTACCATGACGGGCTGCAGCTGGGAAACGAGAACTGTTATATGTGCCAGAATCTTGAGGTCTCTTAGCTTCCCTCTCTTCTCTCTCCCGAGTCCGTATACCCTCCAATCTCCTAGAAATTGACACCACCTGTTGGTATGTGATGTCCATCTCCAGTTCTCTGGCCATACTGAATCTGACACTAGGGTGGAGCCTCTCAATAAATCGATGAACCCGCTCTCTAACAGTAGCAACCGAGGATGGTGCATGCCTAGCCAAATCATTGAATCAGACCGCATACTCTGACACGATCATAGAACCCTGGCACAGCTGCTCAAACTGTGCACGCCATGCATCTCTAAGACTCTGAGGAACATACTCCCTCAAGAACATATCTGAAAATTGAGTCCAAGTGATGAAACTACCTCAGTCGGACTATCCAACTCATATGCCCTCCACCACTGGTAGGCCGCTCCTCTAAGCTGGAATGCCATGAAATAAACCCCACTGGAATCCAAAATACCCATAGTACGGAGGGTACGGTGACATTCCTCAAGAAAACCCTGAGTATCCTCTGAAGTCAAATTGCTGAAAGTGGGAGGGTAGTACTTATTGTACCTCTCGAGCCTGAGTTGCTCCCTCTCTGAAACAGCTGCCCTAACCTCGGGACGAACTGGGACAACTGGCTGCACTGGTAAAACCTTTGGGGCATGGTCAACTTGGGCTCGTGGCTCTGGGGTACGGGCAGCGGGAGTCTGTGCTCCTCCCTCGGCCTGAGATGTGGCAGGAGCAAGTGGAATCAACCCTGCCTAACCTAGAGTGCCAAACATGCTCAAAATCCGGGCCAGAGTCTCCTGAAGTGCAGGAGTAGTAACAGGCATCTCAGGTGCCTTCTCTCTAACTGGAGCTACTAGTGGCTCTGCTGCAGGTGCTCTGGATGCACCACGTGGTCTTCCTCGGCCTTTGGCATGGCCTATGCCCCGACCCCGTCCTCTTGCGACTCCAACAAGGGATGCGGGTGTCTAATCATCGGATCCAGTTGTGCGTGTCCTCACCATCTATGAGAGAATATAAAGACAATGGTTTAGAACTTCGAAGTCAACAAATGCACACGATAAGGAATCAAAGAAGTGAATATTTTCCTAATAGTTCCATAGCCTCCCGAAGCTTAGTACAGATGTCTCTGTACCCATCAGCGAGACTCTACTAAACCTGCTTGTGACTCAAAACTACTATGAACCTAGAGCTCTAATACCAACTTGTCACGACCCCAATTTACTTCCGTAGGATGTCGTGATGGCACCTAGTCTCAAAGACTAGGTAAGCCTATCAATTATGTGTAATACAAAACTGAAACTCAAATCTCAACATATAAAATAAATCAAACCTTGATTCGAATAGTTATAACTCCCAAAACCCGGTAGAAATAAGACATAAGCTTTTAAGAATTTATTCTAGATGTCTCTATACATCAGAGTCTAAAGAGAATAAGGAAACAACATAATAAGGATTGAAGGTGACTCTGAGGTTTGCGGACGCTGGCAGATATACCTTGAAGTCTCCGCGTATAGCTAGTTCACTGATGCCTGGTCTGATAGGAAGTACCTGGATCTGCACAAAAAGATGTGCAGAAGCGTAGTATGCATACACCACAGCAGTACCCAGTAAGTGCCAAGCCTAACCTCGGTAGAGTAGTGACGAGGTCGGGTCAGGCCCTACTGGAATAATAAAAGGCAGGGTGGAAAGTTTAGCAATAAAATAATAAAAATGACATGAGAATAAATCAAATAAAATAATAGTAAAATGACAATGAAAATGAATCAAGTAAGTGGTATGTCACCATTAAATTACACTGAATAAGGTAGAAAAAGCACAACAATAATCAAAGGCAAATGCATCCATGCGGAAATATCAACAAGGGTACTCCCGAGGTACCGCCTCGTAGTCCCAAATCATAAATAAATTCACAATACCTCATTTCCTTTATCACCGCGGGAGCCTTCACATTTAACTTTTAAAGAAAATATTTTTTTCCGAAATAGCATCCCGTGTTTTAGCCACCCTTATCACACTGCATGACTTCTAGTAGTTCCCCTACTAGTCACGTGTATTAAGCCACCCTTATCTCACCGCATGCATTTCAACACCCAGACCTTATACCACCGCATGCGTATCAATATCACAATATATCACAATTTGCACCTCAAGTGCTCAAATATTTCAATTTGCCAAAATAAATCAACAATAATATTTTTCACAATAGGGAGCTCACGGCTCAATCACAATGAGTACAAAATCTCACAAAATATTCGGGAATAAATAGCTCAGCAAAAATAATATTTCACAATTTTTAACATGTTGCCTCAATACCAAATTTAAAAATATCAAATACTTCATATTAATAATATTTAAATTAAAGAAATCCAACCTTCAAATAATGCATAAAATAAAAGAAATAAAGTTTTAACTAAACAGGTAAGACAATTAGTAGGAAAAATGTCAGGCAATTTTAGAATATAAAATAGATCAATGATGATGAATATAACAGGATAAAATAATTTAATTAATGAACATCAGTAATCTACACAATTTAAAGAATTAATCTTTCATATTTAGCCCGTGTACACACTCATCACCTCATGTACACGACTTTTGACACATTATAAATATCACATCGATACCAATCCTAGGGGGAATTTTCTCCACACAAGGTTAGACAAGTCACTTACCTCAAGCCGTGCTCAATCAGTCAAGTAGTATGCATTTTCCTTGATTTTCCGACTCCGGTCGGCTAGAATCTAATCATAATTAATTCGATTCAATCAATACCAATTATAGGAATAATCTCCATATGAAAATACCAAATTTCTAACAAAATCCGAAATTTAATCCAAAAATTGACAGTGGGGCCCACGTCTCGGAACCCGATAAAAGTTACAAAATACGAACTCCCATTTAACCACGAGTACAACCATACAATTTTTACTAAAATCCGACATCAACTCGACCTCCAAATCTCAAATTCTTATTTTGAAATTCCTAGACCCAATTCCTTTAATTTCACCTCAAAAATATGTAATCTAGTCGAAACACTCAATGATAATCCAATATTATTGACTAACAATGATCACATGTGACATACCTCTAGTTTCCCCGTGAATTCTCTCTCAAAAATCGCCCAAAACCATGTTGAAAATGTCCAAAATGACAAAAATATCGGAACCCCTCTATTTTATAATCTGGACAGTGCTTTCGCACCTGCGGCTCATTAAGCCGCTTCTGCGATTACCGCTTCTGCGGCTAATCCCAATTCTGCAGACAAAATCCCGTTTCTACGGGTGCGCATCTGCACTAAAATATCCGCTTCTGCCGATCAGCGGCTCCCAAGCCAAATGCCGCTTCTGCGATCCTCCACGCGCAGGTGCGAGTCCTCACCTGCGAAGTTTCTTCTGCCTTTGCACCCTCCGCTTCTGTACATTCTAGCTCGCACATGCGAGCTCACTTCTGCGCTCCTTCACCCGCAGGTGCGGTTACATCAGATGGCAGAAACTTTCGGATTTTTTTCTAAGTCTGAATTCGATCCGTTAACTATCTGGAACTCACTCGAGGCCCCGGGGACCTCAACCAAACATACCAACAAGTTCTAAAATATCATACGAACTTAGTCGAAACCTCAAATCACATCAAATAATGCTAACACCATGAATCATGCTCCAATTCAAGCTTAAATAAACTTAGAAATTCCAACTTCTACATTTGATGCCGAAACCTAGCAAATCAAGTCCGATTGACCTCAAATTTTGCACACAAGTCATAAATGATATAACTGACCTATTTAAATTTCCAGAATCGGATTTCGACCCTGATATCAAAAAGTCAACTTCCGGGTAAAACTTTCAAATTTAAATTTTTATTTTTAGCCATTTCAAGCCTAATATATTTACGGACCTCTAAATAATTTTTCCGGACACGCTCCTAAGTTCAAAATCACCATACGGAGCTATTGGAATCATTAAAATTCTATTCCAGGGTCATTTTTACATAAGTCAACATCCAGCCAACCTTTTCAACTTAAGTTTTAGACTTTGGTACTAAATGTTCCGATTCATTCCAATACCTCACCGGACCCGAACTAATCACCTCGGCACGTCACATAACAATTGTAAAGCATAAATTTAGCAGTAAATGGGGGAACGGGATTATAATGCTATAAATGATCGGCCGGGTCATTACATAAGTACTCGTCACCTCACATATACGTTGTATCCAACACCTAAACATGTAGCAAATAGTAAAACAAATCCTAATCCCTCAAGTCAAGGTTAACCATGGCACTTACCTCGCTCTAAGCATCAACTCAAAGCTCAACCACAACTTTGCCTGTCAAGCAAGCCTCTAAACCAATAGAATCTAGCAAATTACCAACCAAACGATTCACATTAAGCCTTAGGAACTACCTACGATTGCAAAAGATTCAATTTAGGTCATTATTGATAAGGTCAACAAAAGTCAACTCCCGGGCTTGCTTGGTCCAAACCCGAAATTCGGACCAAAACCCAATGTCTTGTTCGCAAATGCGAACTTGAGGTGCCCATCTATTCTTCGCAATTGCGAGGAAATAGATCGCAATTGCGAACATGACAGAAGTTCTGCATTATCGCAAATGCGAGGCCTGACCTCGCAATTGCGAGGTCTGAGGCCTGTACTAGAACTGAATCACACCAGCTAAGTTTTCTAAGTCTAAATCATTTCGTAGCCTATCCGAAACTCACCTCGAGCCCTCGGGGCTCCAAACCAAACATGCACACAAGTCCAAAAATATCATACGAACTTGCATGCGCGATCAAATCGCCAAAATAATACCTAGAACTACGAATTGGACACCAAATCAAATGAAACTTTCAAAAAAACTCATGAACTTCTATTTTAACAATCGGACGTCTGAATCACGTCAAAATCACTCTGTTTCTCACCAAATTCGAGAAGCAAGTCCAAATATAGTAATAGATATATACCGGTATCCAGAACCAAAATATGGACCCGATGTCACTAAAGTCAAACATTGGTCAAACTTTCAAAGTCATTAAGCCTTTAAAATTTCAAATTTCAACAAAAAGCGATAGCTCAGGCTAGGGACCTCCGAATTCGATTCCGGGCATATGACCAAGTCCCAAATAACGATACGGACTCACCGGGACCATCAAAATACGGATCTGGGTCCATTTTCTCAAAATGTTGACCGAAGTCAACTTAAATGAATTTTAAGGCAAAAACTTTCATATTTTGTCAGTTTTTAACATAAAAGCTTTTCGGAAAACACTCGGACTGCACACGCAGATCGAGGAAGGCTAAAATAAGGTATTTGAGGCTTCGAAACATAGAATTAGGTTCTATAACACTAGATGACCTATCGAGTCATCACATTCTCCACCTCTAAAACTATCGTTCATCCTCGAACGGACATAGAAAACTACCTGGACTAGTGAAAAGATGTGGATATCTACTCCGCATGTCCGACTCGGATTCCTAAGTAGCTGCCTCGACGGGCTGACCTCTCCACTGCACTCAAACTGAAGGATAACTCTTTGACCTCAACTGACGAACCTACCGGGCTAGAATAGCCATCGGCTCCTCATCATAAGTCAAATATTTGTCCAACTGGACAGAGCTGAAATCTATCACATGGGACGGATCACCGTGATACTTTCAGAGAATGTAAACATGGAACACCGGATGAACTGATGATAAACTAGGTAGCAATGCGAGCTTGTATGCCACCTCACCCACTCTCTGAAGAATCTCAAATGGTCTGATATACCTAGGGCTCAACTTGCCCTTCTTTTCGAACCTCATCACACCCTTCATGGGTAAAACCCAGAGCAATACCCTCTCTCCGACCATGAATGCAACATCATGAACTCTACGGTTGGCATAACTCTTCTTCTTGGACTGAGCTGTGCGAATTCGATCCTGAATAATCTTGACCTTATCCAAGGCATCATGTACTAAATCTGTACCCCATAACCGAGCCTCCCCCGGCTCGAACCATCCAACTGACGATCGGCACCGCCTCCCGTATAATGCCTCATAGGGAGCCATCTGAATGCTCGACTGGTAGCTGTTGTTGTAGGAAAACTCCGCAAGTGGCAAGAACTGATCCCAAGAACCTCTGAAGTCTATAACACAAGCGCGAAGCATATCCTCCAATATCTAAATAGTGCGCTCGGACTGTCCGTCAGTCTGAGGATGAAATGTTGTGCTCAACTCAACCTGCGTGCCCAACTCATGTTGTACTTCCCTCCAAAAGTGCGAGGTGAACTGCGTACCTCAATCAGAAATGATAGACACGGGCATACCGTGAAGACGAATGGTCTCGCGGATGTAGATCTCAGCCAACCACTTTGAAGAATAGGTAATTGCCACAGGAATGAAATGCGCTGACTTGGTCAGCATGTCCACAATGATCCAAACTGTATCGAACTTCCTCTGAGTCCGTGGAAGTCCAACAACGAAATCCATAGTGATACGCTCCCACTTCCACTCAGAAATCTCTAACTTCTAAAGCAAACCACCAGGTCTCTGATGCTTATACTTAACTTGCTGACAATTTAGACACCGAACTACATATGCAACTATATCCTTCTTCATCCTCCTCCACCAATAATGTTGTCGCAAGTCCTGATACATCTTGGCGGCACCCAGATGAATAGAATACCGGGAACTATGGGCCTCTTCACGAATCAACTCACGAAGTCCATCTACATTAGGCATACAAACATGACCTTGCATCCTCAAAACTCCATCATCTCCAACACTAACCTGCTTGGCACCACCGTGCCGCACTATGTCCCTAAGGAGAAGCAAATGAGGGTCATCATATTGCCGCTCCCTGATGCGCTCAAATAAGGAAGACCGAGCGACTGTACAAGCAAAAACATGATTGGTCTCTAAAACATCCAACCTCACGAACTGATTGGCCAAATCCTGAACATCTAATGCAAGCGGTCTCTCACGGACTGGAATGTACGTAAGGCTGCCCATACTCATTGCCTTTCTACTCAAGGCATCGGCCACCACATTGGCCTTCCTGGGATGATACAAGATGGTGATATCATAATCTTTCAATAGCTCCAACCACCTCCTCTACCTCAAATTGAGCTCCTTTTGTTTGAACAAGTACTGCAAGCTCCGATGATCCGTGAATACCTCACACAAAGCGCCGTAAAGATAGTGCCTCCAAATCTTCAGTGCATGAACAATGGCTGCCAACTCTAAGTCATGAACAGGGTAATTCTTCTCATGAACCTTCAACTTTCGTGACGCATATGCAATCACCCTGCCATCCTGCATCAATACTGCACCAAGTCGAATACGAGATGCATCACAATATACCGTATAAGATCATGATCTTGTGGGCAACACCAACACTAGCGTCGTAGTCAAAATGACCTTAAGCTTCTGAAAGCTCGCCTCACACTCATCTGACCATCTGAACGGGGCACCCTTCTGGGTCAACCTGGTCAATGGGGCTGCTATAGATGAAAATCCCTCCATAAATTGACATTAATAACCCGCCAAACTAAAGAAACTCTGGATCTCTGTAGCTGAAGTGGGTCTAGGCCAGTTCTGAACTGCCTCAATCTTCTTAGGATCCACCTGAATGCCCTCTGCCGATACGACGTGCCCCAAGAAAGTGACTGAGTCCAACCAAAACTCGCATTTTGAAAACTTGGTATATAACTGGTTATCTCTCAGAGTCTGAAGTACAATCCGAAGATGTTGCCCATGCTTCTCTCGACTGCGGGAGTAGATCAAGACATCATCAATAAACAAAATCATAAAGGAATCCAACTATGGTTTGAACACCCGGTTCATCAAATCCATAAATGTTGTTGGGACATTTGTCAACCCAAATGACATCACTAGAAACTCGTAATGCCCATATCGAGTTTGAAAAGTTGTCTTAAAGACATCGGATGCCCTAATCCTCAACTGATGGTAGCCAGACCTCAAATCAATCTTTGAAAACACCTTGGCACCCTGAAGCTGATCAAATAAGTCGCCAATCCTCGGCAATGGATACTTGTTCTTGATGGTGACTTTGTTCAACAATCGGTAATCTATTCACATCCTCATCGATCCATCTTTCTTCTTCACAAACAACATGGGTGCATGCCAGGGAGAGACACTAGGACTAATGAACCCCTTATCAAGCAAATATTGTAACTGCTCCTTCATTTCTACAACTCTGGAAGGGCCATACGGTATGGCGGAATAGAAATGGGCTGAGTGCCCTGAGCCAAATCAATACAGAAGTCAATATCCCTATCGGGTGGCATCCCCAGCAGGTCTGCAGGAAACGCCTCTGGAAACTGACGAACAACTGGTACTAAATACATGGAAGGAACCTCCGCAACTAGAATCACGGACATAAGCCAAATAAGCTAGACACCTCTTCTCGACCATATGCCGAGCCTTCATATGAGAGATAGCCCTGCTGGTAGAATGGCCAGGAGTCCCTCTCCACTCTAATCGAGGCAACCCCGAGAAGGCTAAGGTCACCGTCTTGGCGTGATAATCCAATATAGCGTGATAAGGTGACAGCCAATCCATACCCAAGATAACATCAAAATCTACTATATCGAGAAGTATAAGATCTACACTAGTCTGAAGAATCCTAATGGTAACCACACACGAACGATAAACATGATCTACAACAATAGCATCTCCCACAGGTGTGGACACATGCACATGAGCACTCAAACAATCATGAGGCACAACCAAATATGAAGCAAAATAGGATGACACGTAGGAATAAGTAGAGCCCGGATCAAAATAGAACTAAAACATCTCTACTGCAAACTGAAACAATACATGTGATAATAACGTCAGATGACTCAGCCTCAGGCCTGGCTGGAAAAGCATAGCATCGGGGCTGGGGCCCAGCACTCTGAACTACATCTCTAGGACGGGCCCTAGCTTGCTGGCCTCCACCTCTAGTAGCCTGACCTCCACCTCTAATAGCCTGACCTCCACCTCTAGCTGCCTGACCCTTACCTCTAGCTGGCTGAGTGGGCAGTGAAGCACCCGGTGCCGGGACCATGGCACGAGAACCCTGATGTTGTGAGCTGCTCGATGCCCGAGGGAAAAATCTAGCAATGTGTCTCGGATCACCACAAGTATAACAGGACATCGGTTGTTGTGACTGCTGACCCTATCGACCAGAGAAACCACCCTCAAAACTCTGGAGTGGAGGTGCACTAATAGGAGCTGGTTGTGCATTGTAGGCTAGCTGGTCGGAATAAGACATACGAGGGCACCTGAAGCACTGTGGGATGCCTGGAGTGCTGAATGAAACAGCCTGAGAGGATGGCCTCTACCAAAAGTACCCCTGCCTCCAGACGAGGCACCACTAAACCTACCGGAATAATGAGGCCTCTTATCAGACCCCTGACCTCCCCCTTGTGCAAGAACCATCTCGACACGCCTGGCGACATTAGCAGTTATTTGAAAAGAAATCTCACTCCTGGTCTCCTTAGCCATCTGCAACTTGATAGGTTGAGTGAGCCCCTCAATAAACCTCCTCACCCTCTCTCTCTCTCTCGGTATGAAGCAGAAGAATAGCATGACGGGCGAAATCCACAAAACGGGTCTCATACTGAGTGACTGACATACTTCCCTGATGCAGATGCTCAAACTGCTTGCGATAATCCTCTCTCAGTGTGACAGGAAGGAACTTCTCAAGAAATGTCTGAGAAAACAGGTCCCAAGTAAGAGCAGGCGACCCAGCTGGTCTGGCAGCTACAAAATCCTTCCACCATCTTTTTGGCGGAACCCATCATCTGAAAAACAGCAAAATCGACCTCATTGGTCTCAACTATCCCCATGTTCTGCAACACCTCATACAGCGGTCAAGATAATCCTCTGGGTCCTCAAAAGGTGCCCCATGAAGTAAACTGGGAAGAGCTTGTTAAACTTGTCCAACCTCAATAAGCCCTCAGAAGACATGGCTGGTCCATCACCGGCCTGTGCCGCAACAACCGGCTGAACTACTCTAACTGGAGGAGCTGCTAGAGTCTGATACTGGGGAGCCATCTCCTCCGGAGTGTGAGTAGCGGGAGTCTGTGCTCCTCCCCCAGCCTAAGAGACGACTGGTGCCATAGGGAATGTAGCGGCCTGGGCCACGCTCTCTATAAGGCCCACTAAACGGACTAGAGTATCCTGAAGCACTAGGTGGCGATAAACCCCTCCGGGACCTGAGCTGGTCCAACAGGCACAATCTCGGTTAGAACCTCCTCATCAAACTCCAGTTGAGGCTCCACTGCTGGTGCTGGTGCTCGAGCTCTAGGCTGAGCTCTACCCCTGCCTCGGCCTCTAGTGCGACCTCGGCCTCGACCTCTGCCTCTTATAGGAGCTACCACTGGGGGCTCCAGCTGCTGTCCAGCTGAAGATGCAGTACGTGTTCTCTCCATCTGCGAGAGTACAAGAGTAGAAGAGTTCAATTAGCAGTGAGAGAATAAAATCGCACGACAGAGAAGAATAGAAGTAAACTTCATAGCCTCTAGAAGATAAGTACAGACGTCTCCATACCGATCCTCCAAACTCTACTAAGCCCGCTCGTGACTTGTGAGACCTAGGCAACCGAGTGCTCTGATACCAACTTGTCACGACCCGGAATTCCCACCTTCGGGACTATGATGGCGCCTAACATTTCACTTGCTAAGCAAGCCAACATTAGTGGATCTTTAAGCCAATTTTAAATAAATACCAATAAACAAAATCAATTAAACCGAAATATAACTAAAATTGTGTGCGGAATAACATAGAAGCCAACAATATCTGATACAACCTGGATCTGGAATCACAATTCACGAGCTTCTAGAATCTCTACAAACAGGGTATAAAGTAAATACAATTGTCTTGAACGAAAAGAACAGTAAAATAGGGGAAATAGAAGGGGACTTCAAGGTCTGAGGACGCCAGCAGATCTATCTCGAGTCTCCAAAAGCAGTTCCGAGCTGAAACGTCTCACGGATAGCTGGGACCCGTACCAAAATCTACACAAGAAGTGTAGAATATAGTATGATTACAACTGACCCCATGTACTCTGTAAGTGTTGAGTCTAACCTCGACAAGATAGTGACGAGGCTATGACAAGACACCCACGTAACAAACCTGTGCAGATAACAACATACGTACAAGATAACAACAAATAAAGGCTAAACATGTACTATTGGGAGTGGACATGCAAAAGGGGTACAAGATACGATAAAATACAGAAGGAAATGATAATTAGAACAGTCAATATACCTTTAACCAGTAAAACGAATAAACACAATGAATAAAGCTGCATGGCATCACCCTTTATGCTTTTACTCTCAACCTCACAATGGAACAATAATATTGCACGGCATCACCCTTCGTGCTTTTATTCTCACTCTCATCATAAATCAACAGATATGGCACGACATCACCCTTCGTGCATTAACTATCAAAATATGGCACAACATCACCCTTCGTGCATTAACTCTCACAATATGGCACGGCATCACCCTGCGTGCATTAACACTCAAATACGACATGACATCACCCTTCGTTCATTAATACTCTCCCTTACCATATAACAATGAACATATAACAACAGGAAGAAAGAATGAACAAGAACAAGCCTTAAGTCAAAATGGTTCCACAATACTAACCTCAACTTTAGAAACAATACTCAATTAACACAGAAAACCCATAAACGCGGAAAGAACGATCAATTTGATAAGTAACTAGTCTAAGCATGGATAACATGATTAAAGTAGGCAATAAATTACAAGGAACAAGTCCCACCTGCATGCTTTAACTCAACAACAACGTATAAGTACCCGTCACCTCACATATACGTTGTACCCAACACCTAAACATGTAGCAAATAGGCAAATAAATTCTCATCCCTCAAGTCAAGGTTAACCACGACACTTACCTCGCTCCAAGGATCAACTCAAAGCTCAACCACAATTTTGCCTTTCAAACAAGCCTTCGAACCAATAGAATCTAGCAAATTACCAACCAAACGATTCACATTAAGCCTTAGGAACTACCCACGATTGCACAAGATTCAATTTAGGTCATTATTGAAAAAGTCAACAAAAGTCAACTCCCGGGCCCGCTTGGTCCAAACCCGAAATTCGGATCAAAACCCGATTACCCATTCACCCCTAGCCCAGTTATGTGATTTATTTTGAAATCTGACCTCAATTTGAAGTCAAAATCTCAATTTTTACAAAAATTCCTAATTCTACCAAAACCCCCAATTTCCACCATGAAAACACTAGATCTCACGTTGAAATCTTATGAAATGTAATGAAAGATTGAAAAAAATAGGTTAGAATCACTTGCCAATGGATTGGAAAAGAAAGGTTCTTGGGAAAATCGCCTCTAGAGTTTTCTTGTTTTGAAAATTTGAAGAATGAGAGAAAATCCCGTCTAACTTGAATTTGACCAGTTGCAGATGTTGCAATTACGACCTGGGCTTCACAATTGCAAACCCTGCAAATGCGAGAAAGCCTTCGCAAATGCAAAGTCTCAACATTTCTGCTACCATCGCAATTGCGATGATTTGTTCGCAATTGCGAACATTGGCCAATCCGCAAATGCGATCATTTGATCGCAATTGCGAATAGTTTCCCCCCAACCCCACTTCGCAAATGTAAAATCTTGTTCGCAAATGCGAACTTGAGGTACCTAGCTATTCTTCGCAATTGCGACGAAATAGCTCGCAATTGCGAACATGATAGAAGTTTTGTATTGTTGCAAATGCGAGGCCTGACCTCGCAATTGCGAGGTCTGAGGCCTGCACCAGAACTGAAGCACACCAGCTGAGTTTTCGAAGTCCAAACCACTCCGTAGCCTATCCGAAACTCACCCGAGCCCTCGGGGCTCCAAACCAAAAATGTACACAAGTCCAAAAATATCATACGAACATGCTAGCCTGATCAAATCGCCAAATTAATACCTAGAACTACGAATTGGACACCAAATCAAATAAAATTTTCAAGAAAACTCATGAACTTCTATTTTAACAACCGGATGTCCGAATCACGCCAAATCAACTCTGTTTCTCACCAAATTTGACAAGCAAGTCACAAATATAGTAATGGATCTATACCGTATTTCAGAATCAAAATACGGACCCGATATCACTAAAGTCAAACATTGGTCAAACTTTCAAAGTCAATAAGCCTTTAAACTTTTAAATTTCAACAAAAAGCGATAACTCGATCAAGGGACTTTCGAATTCGATTTCGGGCATACGCCCAAGTCCCAAATCATGATATGGACCACCGGGACGATCAAAATATGGATCCGGGTCCGTTTTCTTAAAATATTGACCGAAGTCAACTCAGATAAATTTTAACGCAAAAAAATTATATTTTGTCAGTTTTTAACATAAAAGTTTTTCGGAAAACACTCGGAATGTGTACGTAAATCGAGAAAGGATAAAATAAGATATTTGAGACTTCGAAATACATAATTAGGATCTAGAACACAAGATGACTCATCGGGTCATCTTACATAAATAAATATATTCTATAATCACTCGTTACTATATGCCAACCCTTAAAATAATTAAACTATAATTAAAGAAATAACACAAATGTTATTTTAAAAAATAATATTTTTACAATATTAAAAGATTATATTATGGCGTAGTTTGGTCAATTGACCTAAATATGCGAAAACTAATATATAAAAGAAAAATATATAAAACTACCGAGAAAATAATCTCCTCTTAAACAAGATTCTTTAATGACTGTTTTGTGGATGATATTATATTGTTGGGGAAGAAGTGATCCTCAACTTTTCCTACAAGAAAATGATCTATCAAATATGGAAGAGATCTATATTTTTCTTTAAGGAAAAGTAAAATAATTATGATTAATATTCTACCCTTCCTTCAAGTAAAAGAATAAATTCAAATAAGGTAATAAAATCAGGACAAATTTTTAACAATTCTCCCCTTTGGCATAATTAAAAATAGGTATGGGTTAAAAATTGGAGCTACATACGTTAAAGATGAGCACATGTTAAAACTATTTGAGCCTTATATCAAAGTGAACAGGGTTAAAAGTGGAGCACATGCATTAAAACTTAAAATTGAGCATAAGTTAAAAGTATTAGAGCCCTATGTTAAAAGTAAGCACGGTTAAAAATGGAGTCCATGCGTTAAAAGTGAGCATGGGTTAAAAGTATTGAAGTAATGCGTTAAAAGTCATGAACAAAGTTAAAAGTAGAGTTCATACGTTAAAAGTAAGCATGAGTTTATAATAGGAGCCCGTAAGGATGGGTTAAAAATAATTTTTATTTTTGGATATGCAGCAGTAGGATTCTTGAAAATATAAATAAATTTATCTCCACATGTAGTATTCTGAATATATATATATATATATATATATATATATATATATATATATATATATATATATATATATATATATATTGAAAATATAAAAAGAAAATTTATCTCCACATGTAGTATTCCGAGTATTTTTATTTTTATTTTTTTGGGGATAAAAATTTTTCAGTATCGTCAAATTGGGTTGCTTGATCTGAATCCGACTTGAACATGTCTTTAACTTCGCTTTGAACCATTAGGCTCCACTTGTTAGGTTGAAAAATAACAAGGCGTCATGCGAAAACTAACAAAGCAAACCTTGGTGACGATAAATTAGATGACAAATATGGATAATGTTCCTTTGTAAAGGAGAAAAAATAAAAAATTTATTTTTTCCTCCATTTCCCATTCGCCTCAATTTTATTTTACTTTGAACTGAAAAAATCAACAGAGACTATTATGTGCCAGAGCGAAATTTGCACTGTCCCAAAATCAATTTGACTTCCATCCCAACATTCTGTATTTGTATGTAATAATCTAATATATACTAAATAAAAATGAAATATTTTTAGTATTTTTCTAATGATGACACTACAAAGCATATCGCACCTTCAAAAACATAAAACTCCTTATAAAAGACTAAGATAAATTTTTAGCTCATCATATAATTTACAAAGCATGTCGAAACTAAAAAATTAACGAATCAATTAGATCATTTGATCAAGTCCAAATTCAAAGCCGAAGCCGAGCGAGTGAGGCTTGAATTCTTCTCAACTCTTTAAGAATTAGAAGAAGTGCAACAATATATATACCCAACGAATAAGCTTTTCTCCTCCAATATAGAATAATATTCCTTTGTAAAAGAAAAAACAATCATAATTTCATTTTTCTCTCCATTTTGCATTCACTTCAATTTTATTCTGAACTAAACAATCCAACAGAGACCATTATGTGCCACAACGGAATTTACATTGTCCCTAGAATCAATTTTTTGACTTCCATCCCAACATCATATATTTGTATATAACAATCTAATATATACTAAATACTACTGAAATATTTTTAATATTTTTCTAATGATGACATTACAATGCATATCGCACCTTAAAAACACAAAAATCCTTATAAAAAATTAAGCTAAATTTTTAGTTCATCATATAGTTTACAAAGCATGTGCTAGAGCAGAATTTGCATTGTCCCTAGAATCAATTTTTTGACTTCCATCCCAACATCATATATTTCTATATAACAATCTAATATATACTAAACACTACTGAAATATTTTTAGTATTTTTCTAATGATGACATTACAAAGCATATCGCACCTTAAAAAAATACAAAAATCCTTATAAAAAACTAAGCTAAATTTTAAGTTCATCATATAGTTTACAAAGCATGTACTAGAACAGAATTTGCACTGTCCCTGGAATCAATTTTTTTGACTTTTATCCCAACATTCTATATTTGTATGTAACAATCTAATATATACTAAACACTACTGAAATATTTTTAGTATTTTTCTAATGATGACATTACAAAGCATATCGCACCTTAAAAAAATACAAAAATCCTTATAAAAAACTAAGCTAAATTTTAAGTTCATCATATAGTTTACAAAGCATGTACTAGAACAGAATTTGCACTGTCCCTGGAATCAATTTTTTTGACTTTTATCCCAACATTCTATATTTGTATGTAACAATCTAATATATACTAAATAATACTGAAATATTTTTGGTATTTTCTAATAATGACACTACAAAGCATATCACACCTTAAAAAAAAAAATACAAAAATCCCTATAAAAAACTAAGCTAAATGTTTAATTCATCAAATAGTTTATAAAGCATATCAGAACTTTAGAAATATCTACTTCTTTTTCACCAGTACATTATGTGATGCAGTTAGAGGCAGGTCCAAAATTTAAGCACAACGGGGCACCTAGTAGAAAAAGAATAAAAGAAAAAAGAAAAGAAGCAACATTATTGTAGTTGGGTCTCGATCTTTTGTGAGCAGGCGAGGGTGAAAAGTGTATGCTCAATGCTAAGCCAGCACAGCCAACCAACTTTTGTGTTTGAGGATGTACAATAAAAATATGAAGAGGTCCTTGATGCATGTATATATATCTATACACAATTTTTGCTGAGGCTAACAAATTTCGGTGATCCTTCTACCAATAATTATAAAGCCATCAGATAGATTTCAGGAAGAAGAGGAAAAATTATTAGGGTTTTTGCCTAGATTTTTTTATCATATTTGAGTTTACTTTTATCTTAAAGTAAAGACAAAGTTTTACCATAATTGCTTTTACTTTTCTTGAAAGAAAAATATAATTCTATTCCATATTTGGTTATTACTTGTCTTGAGGGAAAAGTTTGGGATATCTATAAATTGAAGATATCATTCCCACAACTAGAACATACATTAACATCCATAATTTAGTCATTAAAAGAGCTTTATTTAGGAGGGAGATTTTTCTCTCCATAATTATTTTTCTTCTATATTAGTAGATTGATGTAGGTCAATTGACCAAATCATCTTAAAGTATTATGTCTCTTTATTATTTTTTTGTGTCGTCTGATTTATCGTCACCAAGGTTTACTTTGTTAGCTTCCGCATAACGTTTAGTTATTTTCGATCCCAACAAGTGGTATTAGAGCTAATGGTACAAAGTGAGGTTGAAGACATGTTGAAGGCGGATTCAGATCAAGCAACTCAATTTGACGATACTAAAGATTTTTTATCAAAAAAAGAAAAAACGGAAATACTACATGTGGAGATAAATTTTCAACCATATTTTCAAAAATCTAACTGCTACATCTTTAAAATTAACTCATTTTAAACCTTGTAAAATGCTCACTTTTAACACTTCAAAGGGCTACAAAAACTTTTAATCCTGAAAGGTCTACAATTAACCCGGAAGGGTTCTATTTTTAAACATGTCAAGCAACAGTGATGGAGATAATGTACATGAAGAAGGTAAATCAAATCTTGTGCGAAAATCAGGCCAAAATGGGAAATTTGTTAGGGGAATGGTTAAAAAAGCATCGTCATGACCCAAATCCCACTATAGATTGTGATGGGCCTAACGTTGCCATTAGGCAAGCCAACCAATAAATCAATATATCAATAAATAATCCAAAGTGCATTTCAAAATAAATATGAAACAAAGAGTGTGTCAGTATCATGTAACACACTCTTATGGAATCACGTTGTTCTCCTCAGCATGGTACATATTCTTATAGGATCAGGTCGTTCGACTTTGCAGAGTTTATATTCTTATGGGATCGGCAGAGTACACTATTCTTATGGGATAGGGCTGCATGCCACGACAGGATATTATACCATGACTCTTATAGGATCGGGTCGTTCTCTTTGACAGAATCATGCGTAATATTCGATAACGAGTCAGCGTATCTATGAATCCAATGGACTTGAGACGTGATATTTTATTGGTTATTAACCGTACATATATTTCACCCTGGGTAGTATCTGGTATTCAAGGTTTTGTATTTACTCTTCTGTGGAGGATCGTTTTTACGTACCTATATTTGTATACACTGTTTTACTTGCCATGATTCGTACCTATATACTTTTATTATACTTGATTTATTGGACCACTAGTAAGTATCAATATCGACCCCTTGTCACTACTTCTTTAGGGTTAGGATAGATACTTACTAGGTACGCGTTGATTTACGTACTCATTTTCACGACCCCAAATTTCCCTCCGTAGGGTGTCGTGATGGCACCTAGTCTCTAAGACTAGGTAAGCCTATCAATGCGGAATAATCATAAATATCTGAAAATAAATAATCTACAATTCAAATGATTACAACTCCCAAAATCCGGTAAAAATAAGTCACAAGCTTCTAAGAATTTATTCTCAATGTCTCTATAAGTCAAGGTCTAAATAAAATATAAGGAAGCATTATAAAGTGATAGAAGGGGACTCCGGAGTCTGCGGACGCTGGCAGATATACTTCAAAGTCTCCGTGTGCAGGTAACTCACTGACGTCTAGGCTGGTAAAATATACCTGGATCTGCACAAAAAGATGTGCAGAAGCGTAGTATGAGTACACCACAGCGGTACCTAGTAAGTGCCAAGCCTAACCTCGGTAGAGTAGTGACGAGGTCAGGTGAGGCCCTACTGGAATATAATAATGGTATGGTAAAATATTTATCAATGTAGTAAAATAAAATGATATTGGAAATGAATCAAATAGTATTTCACATTTAATGACACCAAATAATTGTAAATAATATCTCGTGGAATCAAACAGAATTTTCTTCAACTTTATGAAAATCACAACAATTAATCGAAAGCAACTATGGTCATAAATCAATATCAACAAGGGCACTACCGAGGTACCGCCTCGTAGTCCCAAAATTATAAATAATTTCACAATATCTCATTTCTTATATCACCGCGGGAGCCTTCACAATTTATTTAAAGAAAATATTTTTTTCGAAATAGCATCCCGCGTTTTAGCCACCCTTATCACACCGCATGACTTCTAGTAGTCACCCCTACTAGCCACGCGTATCAAGCCACCCTTATCTCACCGCATGCGTTTCAACACCCAGACCTTATACCACCGCATGCGTATCAATATCACAATATATCACAATTTGCACCTCAAGTGCCCAATATTTCAATTTTCCACAAAAAAATCAACAACAATATTTTTCAATAATAAAGAGCTCATGGCTCATGCCAGAATAATCAATCTTACGAAAATATTCAAGAATAAATAATTCAAAAAAATAATATTCTAAATTTTTAATACGTTGCTTCAATATCAAAATTAAAAATGTCAAATACTTCATATTAATAATATTTAATTTAAAGAAAATCAATCTTCAAATAATGCACTGTATGAAAGAAACCAAGTTTCAATTAAACAGGTAAAATAATTAGCAGGAAAAAGGCAAACAAATTTAAAATATATATCACAGATCAATGATGAAGAATATAACAAGATAAAATAATTTAATAAATGTGCAACAATGATCTACACCATTTAAAAATATAATCCTTCACATTTAGCCCGTGTACACACTCGTCACCTCGTGTACACGAATTTCAACATATTTTAATAATCACATTAATATCAATTCTAGGGAAAATTTCCCCCACACAAGGTTAGACAAGTCACTTGCCTCGACTTGCTCCAATTTAATCAAGTATTATGCTTTTTTCTCGAATTTTCGACTCCGATCGACTCGTATCTAGTCATAATTAATTTGATACAGTCAAAAAAATATTATAGAATTAATTCTATAAGAAAATACTACATTTTTCAATAAAAATCCGAAATTAATTCAAAAATACATCTTGGAATCCGGCAAAAGTTACGAAATATGAACGCTCATTCAACTACGAGTCTAACCATGCCAAAATGACTAAATTCCGATAACGATTCGACCCTCAAATCCTCAAATCTATCCAAGAGGATTTTCCAATTTTTCCCACTTAAATCACCAATTAAATGTTAAAAACAGTGATGGATTCGGGTAATCTAACCAAGATTGAGTTAAGAACACTTACCCCAATGTTTTTCCTTGAAGATATATCAAAAATCGCCTCTGCTCAAACTCCAAGTTGTTAAAAAAATGGCGAATGGGACGTATCCTCCCTGATTTTATATCTTACAGATCTGTCCAGGTTGACCTCGATCATGGGGTTCGATCCTGGACCTCGATCATGGGAGTCCGATCATGGGGAGTCCGATCATGGTCCTCGGTCATGGACCTCGGTCATGGCCTTCGACCCTGGGGTTCGATCACAGCCATCAATTCTGGCTATCGATCATGGCTTTGATCGTTATGGCCTTCGATCACTGGCCTTGATCATAGCTCTCGATCCTGGGCCTTCGATCATGGCTCTCGAGCCTGCCATCGATCATGGATCTAGATCCTGCCAATGATCATGGATCTCGAGCCTGCCTTCGATCCTCGACTCGATTTTTGGGGGCTCGATTGCACAGCAGAAGAGAATTTGCAGCAGCTGTTTAAGTCCCATTTTTGATCCGTTAACCATCCGAAACTCACCCGAGGCCCTCGGGACCTCAACCCAATACACCAACAAGTCCTAAAACATCATACGAACTTATTTGAAATCTCAAATCATATCAAACAACGCTAAAATCACGAATCACACATAGATTCAAGCCTAATGACCTTTGAAACTTTCAATTTCTACAAACAACACCGGAACCTATCAAATCAAGTCCGATTGACCTCAAATTTTGCACGCAAGTTATAAATGACATAACGGAGCTATGAAAATTTTCAGAATCGGATTTTGACCTCGATATCAAAAAGTCAACCCCTCGGTCAAACTTCCCAAAAATTTAACTTTCGGCATTTCAAGCCTAATTCCGCTACGGACTTCCAAATACAATTTCGATCACGCTCCTAAGTCCAAAATTACCATACGGAGCTGTTGGAATTATCAAAATTCTATTCTGGGGTCATTTGCACATAATTCGACATCCGGTCACTATTTGAACTTAAACTTTAAATTTTTCATCAAAATTTCATATCTCGGGCTAAGGACCTCGGAATTAGATTCCGGGCATACGCCCAAGTCCCAATTTACGATACGGACCTACCAGAACTGTCAAAACACTGATCCGAGTCTGTTTGCTCAAAAGGTTGACCAAAGTCAACTCAGTTGTGTTTTAAACATCTAATTCACATTTTAATCCATTTTTTCACCTGAAAACTTTCCGGAAAATATTTTTACGGACTGCACACGTAAGTCGAGTAATGGCAAATAGTGCTTAGATCACATAATTAATCATTAAATTTAAAGATGATATTTTGGGTCATCACATTCTCCACCTCTAAGACAAACGTTCGTCCTCGAACGGAGTTAGAAAAAGTACCTGAGCTGGTGAATAAGTGTGGATAACAGCTGCGTATATCATGCTCGGCCTCCCAAGTCGCCTCCTCGACCGGATGACCCCTCCACTGAACCTTTACAGAAGCAATGTTCTTTGACCTCAGCTTTTGAACCTGCCTATCTAAAATAGCCACTGGTTCCTCAACATAAGATAGATCCTTGTCCAACTGTACCGAACTGAAGTCTAACACATGAAACGGATCGCCGTGATATTTCCGAAGCATAGAAACATGGAGTACCGGATGAACCGCAAAAAGACTAGGTGGTAGTGCAAGTCTGTAAGCCACCTCTCCAACTCTCTCAAGAATCTCAAAAGGCCCAATATACCTAGGGCTCAACTTGCCCTTCTTCCCGAACCTCATCACACCCTTCATAGGCGAAACCTGGAGCAATACCCGCTCACCAACCATGAATGCAACATCACGAATCTTCCGATCCGCATAACTCTTCTGTCTAGATTGGGCTGTACGAAGTCGATCGTGAATCAACTTAACCTTTTCCAAGGCATCCTGAACCAAGTTTGTACCCAAAAGTCTAGCCTCGCCTGGTTCGAACCAACCCACTAGAGACCGGCACCGCCTACCATACAAGGCCTCATACAGAGCCATCTGAATGCTTGACTGGTAACTGTTGTTGTAAGAAAACTCCGCAAGTGGTAAGAACTGATCCCAAGCACCCCCAAAATCCATCACACACGTACGAATCATATCCTCCAGTATCTGAATAGTGCGTTCGGACTGCCCGTCCGCCTGAGGGTAAAATGTTGTACTCAACTCTATCCGAGTACCCAACTCATGTTGTACTGCCCTCCAAAATCGTGAGGTAAACTATGTACCCCGGTCAGAGATGATAGATACTGGTACACCGTGAAGTCTGACAATATCGCGAATATATACCTGAGCTAGCTGCTCTGAAGAGTAAGTAGTAATCACAGGAATGAAATGAGCTGATTTGGTCAGCCTATCCACAATCACCCAAACTGCATCAAACTTTCGTTGAGTCCGTGGGAGCCCAACAACAAAATCCATAGTGATCTGCTCCCATTTCCATTCTGGAATCTCTAACTTCTGAAGTAATCCAGCCGGTCGTTGATGCTCATATTTCACCTGTTGACAATTTAGACACCGAGATACATATCCCACTATGTCTTTCTTCATCCGCCTCTACCAATAGTGTTGTCTCAAGTCCTGATACATCTTTGCAGCACCCGGATGAATAGAGTACCGCGAACTGTGAGCCTCCTGGAGAATCAACTCACTCAAGCCATCCACATTAGGCACACATAGCCTGCCCTGCATCCGTAATACATCGTCATCTCCAATAGTGACTTCCTTGGCATCACCGTGCTGAACTGTATCCTTAAGGACAAGCAGATAGGGGTCATCATACTGGCGTTCCCTGATACGATCATAAAGAGAAGACTGAGAAACCACGCAAGCTAAAACTAGACTCGACTCAGAAATATCCAATCTAACAAACTGGTTGGCTAAGGCCTGAACATCGAAGGCCAAAGGTCTCTCTGCTACCGGTAAATATGCTAAGCTGCCCAAACTCTCCGCCTTACGACTCAAGGCATCGGCCACCACATTGGCCTTCCTAGGATGATAGAGAATGGCGATATCATAATCCTTAAGCAACTCCAACCACATCCGCTGCCGCAAGTTAAGATCCTTCTGTTTAAACAGATGTTGTAGACTCCGGTGATCGGTGTAGATCTCACAATGGACACCGTACAAATAATGCCGCCAAATTTTTAAGGCATGAATAATAGCTGCTAACTCTAGGTAATGTACAGGATAATTCTTCTCATGCACTTTTAACTGTCTGGACGCGTAGGCAATCACCCTACCGTCTTGCATCAACACTGCGAGGAGACCAATACGCGACGCATCACAATACACAGTATAAGATCCTATACCTGTAGGTAATACCAATACTGGGGCTGTAGTCAAAGCTGTCTTGAGCTTTTGGAAGCTCTCCTCACATTCTCCGGTCCACCTGAATGGAGCACCCTTCTGGGTCAATTTGGTCATAGATACAGGAATAGAAGATAAACCCTTTACAAATCGGCGATAATACCCAGCCAAACCAAGGAAACTCCGGATTTCCGTAACTGAGGACGGTCTGGACCAACTCTGCACTGCTTCAATCTTCTTTGGATCTACCTTGATCCCCGCACACAAAACTATATGACCCAAAATTCCCACTGAATCAAGCCAGAATTCACACTTTGAAAACTTTGCATATAACTTCCTTTCTCTCAAAATCTGAAGCACAGTCCTCAGGTGTTGTTCATGATCTTCCCGACTCCGGGAATATGCCAGAATGTCATCAATAAACACAATGATGAAGGAATCAAGATAGGGTTGAAATACACTATTCATTAAGTGCATAAATGTTGTTGGGGCATTGGTCAGCCCAAAAGACATCACAAGAAACTCGTAATGACCATACCGAGTCCTGAAAGCAGTCTTCAGAATATCTCGCTCCCGAATCTTCAACTGATGATATCCTAAACGCAAGTCAATTTTAGAGAATACCCTGGCATCCTGAAGCTGATCAAATAAGTCATCAATACGTGGCAATAGATACCTGTTCTTCACTGTAACCTTGTTCAACTGGCGATAATCAATACACAAAGGCATAGAACCATCCTTCTTCTTTACAAATAAGACAGAAGCACCCCACGATGATACACTAGGCCGAATGAAACCCTTATCAAGCAATTCCTGTAACTGTTCTTTTAATTCTTTCAACTCTGCTGGGGCCATACGGTATGGTGGAATAGAAATGGGCTGAGTACCCGGTAATAAATCAATACCAAAATCAATATCCCTACCGGGTGGCATACCCGGAAGATCTGCTGGAAATACATCAGGAAAATCCCTTACTATAGGAACTGACTCTACAGTAGGAGTATCAATACTAACATCTCTCACATAGGCCAGATACGCATCACACCCTTCTCAACCATTCGTTGAGCTTTAAGAAATGAAATAACCCTGCTAGGAACATGATCCGAGGTACCTCTTACCTCTAGCTGCAGTAGACCCGGCATAGCCAATGTCACCGTCTTGGCGTAACAATCAAGAATAGTATGATAGGGTGACAACCGGTCCATGCCCAAAATAATATCTAAATCCACCATACTAAGCAATAATAAATCAGCTCTGGCCTCAAAACTACTGATAACAATTAAACACGACCGATACACACGGTCCACAATAATGGATTCACCCACGGGTGTAGATACATAAACAGAAAAACTCAAGTAATCACGTGATACGCCCAAATACGGGGGAAAATAAGATGACACATGAGAATAAGTGGAGCCTTGATCAAATAAAACTGATGCATCTCTATGACAGACCGGAATAATACCTGTGATAACAGAATCGGATACAACGACATCTGTCCTAGTAGGAAGGGCATAATATTTGCCCTGGCCTCCCCCTCTAGGGCAACCTCTACCTGTCCGACCTCCACCTCTAGATGGTTGTGCAGGTGGAGTGGCAACTGGTGCAGTAATCATGGCCTGAGAAGCCTGAGGACCCTGTGGAATAGGTGGGGCCTGAGAAATTTATGAAGGTGCACCCCTCCTAAATCTGGGGCAATCTCTCATAATATGACGAGTGTCACCACACTCAAAACAAGCCCTCGGAGGACGTGGCTGTTGGGATTGGCTCGGGCCTGATCGACTGGACTGTCCGCTGAAAACACCCCATACAGGAGGTACAAAAGACACTGGTGGTGCATAATATGGAACCTGAGGTCTGGGAGTAGTCGGAATACCACTAGAAACTGGAAGTGCTGAATAAATAGGATGGCTCACATAACCTCTACCATGACGGGCTGCAACTGGGGCACGAGAATTATTATATGTTCCAGAATCTCGGGGTCTCTTAGCTTCCCTCTCTTCCCTCTCCCGAGTCCGCATACCTTCCAATCTTCAAGAAATTGACACCACCTATTGGTATGTGCTGTCCATCTCTAGCTCTCGGGCCATACTGTATCTGATACTAGGGTGAAGACCCTCAATAAATCTGTGAACCCGCTCTCGAACAGTAGCAACTAAGGCTGGTGTATGCCTAGCCAAATCACTGAATCGGACCGCATACTCTGACACGGTCATAGAACCCTGGCGCAACTGCTCAAACTCTGCGCACCATGCATCCCTAAGACTCTGAAGAACATACTCCCTTAAGAACATATCCGAAAACTGAGTCTAAGTGAGTGAAGATACCTCAGCGGGACTATCCAACTCATATGCCCGCCACCACTGGTAGGCTGCTCCTCTAAACTAGAATGCAGTGAAAGAAACCCCACTGGAATCCACAATACCCATAGTACGAAAGATGTGGTTACATTCTTCCAGAAAACCTTGAGCATCCTCTGAAGCTAAACCACTGAAAGTAGGAGGGTGGTACTTCTTATACCTCTCGAGCCTGAGCTGCTCCCCCTCTCAAACTGTTGTCCTAATATCAGGCCGAACTGGGACAACTGGTTGCACTGGTATAACCTCTAGGGCATGGCCAACTTGGGCACGTGGCTCTGGAGTACGGGCGGCGGGAGTCTACGCTCCTCCCCCAGCCTGAGATGTGGCAGGACAAGTGGAATTAATCCTGCCTGAGCTAAAGTGCCAAACATGCTCAAAAACTGGGCAAGAGTCTCCTGAAGTGCAGGAGTAGTAACAGGCTAGCTACTGGTGACTCTGGTGCAGCAGTTCGTGCAGGTGCTCTGGCTGCACCACGTGGTCTTCCTCGGCCTCCGGCTTGGCCTCTGCCCCGACCCCGGCCTCTTGCGGCTCCAACAGGGGGCATGGGTGTCTGATCATCAGATCCAGTTGTGCGTGTCCTCACCATCTGTGAGAGAATAGAAAGACAATTGTTTAGAACTTTGAAATTAACAAAGGCGCACGATAAGGAATCAAAGAAGTGAATATTTCCTAACAGTTCCATAGCCTCTCGAAGATAAGTATAGACGTCTCCGTACCGATCCGCAAGACTCTACTAAACCTGTTTGTGACTCATAACACCTATGAACCTAATGCTCTGATACCAACTTGTCACGACCCCAAATTTTCCTCCGTAGGGTGTCGTGATGGCACCTAGTCTCTAAGACTAGGTAATCCTATCAATGCGGAATAATCATAAATATCTGAAAATAAATAATATACAATTCAAATGATTACAACTTCCAAAACCCGGTAGAAATAAGCTACAAGCTTCTAAGAATTTATTCTCAATGTCTCTATAAGTCAAGGTCTAAATAAAATATAGGGAAGCAACATAAAGTGATAGAAGGGGACTCCGGAATCTGCGGACGCTAGCAGATATACCTCAAAGTCTCCGTGCGAAGGTAACTCACTGACGTCGAAGCTGGTAAAATGTACCTGGATCTGCACAAAACGATGTGCAGAAGCGTAATATGAGTACACCACAGCGGTACCTAGTAAGTACCAAGCCTAACCTTGGTAGAGTAGTGACAAGATCAGGTGAGGCCCTACTGGAATATAACAATGGCATGGTAAAATATTTATCAATGTAGTAAAATAAAATGGTGTTGGAAATGAATCAAATAGTATGTCACATTTAATGACACCAAATAATTGCAAATAATATCTCGTGGAATCAAACAGAATTTTCTTCAACTTTATACAAATCACAACAATTAATCGAAAGCAACTATGGTCATAAATCAATATCAACAAGAGTACTACCGAGGTACTGCCTCGTAGTCCCAAAATTATAAATAATTTCACAATATCTCATTTTCTTATATCACCACGGGAGCCTTCACAATTTATTTAAAGAAAATATTTTTTTCCGAAATAGCATCTCGTGTTTTAGCCACCCTTATCACACCGTATGACTTCTAGTAGTCACCCCTACTAGCCACGCGTATCAAGCCACCCTTATCTCACCGCATGCGTTTCAACACCCAGACCTTATACCACCGCATGCGTATCAATATCACAATATATCACAATTTGCACCTCAAGTGCCCAATATTTCAATTTTCCCCAAAAAAATCAACAACAATATTTTTCAATAATAAAGAGCTCACGGCTCATGCCAGAATAATCAATCTTACGAAAATATTCAAGAATAAATAATTCAGGAAAATAATATTCTAAATTTTTAATACGTTGCTTCAATATCAAAATTAAAAATGTCAAATACTTCATATTAATAATATTTAATTTAAAGAAAATCAACCTTCAAATAATGCACTGTATGAAAGAAACCAAGTTTCAATTAAACAGGTAAAATAATTAGCAGAAAAAAGGCAAACAAATTTAAAATATATATCACAGATCAATGATGAAGAATATAACAAGATAAAATAATTTAATAAATGCGCAACAATGATCTACACTATTTAAAAATATAATCCTTCACATTTAGCTCGTGTACACACTCGTCACCTCGTGTACACAAATTTCAACATATTTTAATAATCACATTAATATCAATTCTAGGGGAAATTTCCCCCACACAAGGTTAGACAAGTCACTTACCTCGACTTGCTCCAATTTAATCAAGTATTATATTTTTTCCTCGATTTTCTGACTCCGATCGACTCGTATCTAGTCATAATTAATTCGATACAGTCAACAAAAATTATAGAATTAATTCTATAAGAAAATACTATATTTTTCAATAAAAATCCGAAATTAATTCAAAAATGGCCCCTGGGGCTCACATCTCAGAATCCGGCGAAAGTTACGAAATATGAACGCCCATTCAACCACGAGTCTAACCATACCAAAATGACTAAATTTCGATAACGATTCGGACCCTCAAAACCTCAAATCTATCCAAGAGGGTTTTCAAACTTTTCCAACTTAAATCACTAATTAAATGTTAAAAACAGTGATGGATTCGGGTAATCTAACCAAGATTGAGTTAAGAACACTTACCCCAATGTTTTTCCTTGAAGATATATTAAAAATCGCCTCTGCTCAAACTCCAAGTTGTTAAAAAAAATGGCGAATGGGACAAAGCCCCCCTGATTTTATATCTTACAGATCTGTCTAGGATGACCTCGATCATGGGGTTCGATCCTGGACCTCGATCATGGGAGTCCGATCATGGGGAGTTCGATTAAGGGGAGTCCAATCATGGTCCTCGGTCATGGACCTTGGTCCCTGGGGTTCGATCACAGCCATCAATTCTGACTATCGATCATGGCTTCGATCTTTATGGCCTTCGATCACTGGCCTTGGTCATAGCTCTCGATCCTGGGCCTTCGATCAGTGGCCTTCGATCATGGCTCTCGAGCTTGCCATCGATCATGGATCTCGAGCCTTCCATCGATCATAGATCTCGAGCCTGCCTTCGATCCTCGGCTCGATTTTTAGGGGCTCGATTGCACAGCAGAAGAGAATTTGCAGCAGCTGTTTAAGTCCCATTTTTGATCCGTTAACCATCCGAAACTCACCCGAGGCCCTCGGGACCTCAACCCAATACACCAACAAGTCCTAAAACATCATACGAACTTATGTGAAACCTCAAATCACATCAAACAACGCTAAAATCACGAATCACACATAGATTCAAGTCTAATGAATTGTGAAACTTTCAATTTCTGCAAATAACACCGGAACCTATCAAATCAAGTCCGATTGACCTCAAATTTTGTACGCAAGTCATAAATGACATAACGGAGCTATAAAAATTTTCAGAATCAGATTTCGACCCCGATATCAAAAAGTCAACCCCTCGGTCAAACTTCCCAAAATTCAACTTTCGGCATTTCAAGCCTAATTCTGCTACGGACTTTCAAATAAAATTCCGATCATGCTCCTAAGTCCAAAATCACCATACGGAGCTGTTGGAATCATCAAAATTCTATTCTGGGATCATTTGCACATAATTCGATATCCGGTCACTATTTGAACTTAAACTTTAAATTTTTTATCAAAATTCCATATCTCTAGCTAAGGACCTCAGAATTTGATTTCGGGCAAACTCTCAAGTCCCAATTCACGATACGGACCTACCGAAACTGTCAAAATACTGATCCGAGTCCGTTTGCTCAAAATATTGACCAAAGTCAACTCAGTTGTGTTTTAAACATCTAATTCATATTTTAATTCATTTTTTCACCTGAAAACTTTTCGAAATTTTTTTTACGGACTTCACACGCAAGTCGAGTAATGGAAAATAGTGCTTAGATCACATAATTAATTATTAAATTTAAAGATGACATTTTGGGTTATCACACTCATACTCTACACTTCTACACTGATTGTGCAGGTGCTGAGACAAGTACATTTGATGGTCATCTAGGCGCATAGGCGCAGCTACTGAAGAGCTTTATGGTGAGATGCATTTTCATATTACGATCTACAGCACACGGAGTCCCCGGCCTACTCATTTACTATATTCTATCTATTTTCTATTTCAGACAGATGTTGCAGTGTATATGTTCTAGTAGATGCTCATACACTTGTGACACCGAGTTTTCGGGATCTAGATTTTGCTCTTGGCTCTATCCTATTGAGATTTTTCTGGTTTACATTTGGACCACATGCGAACATTTAAAATAATAATATTAGTATTTTCTATGAAAACCAACAATTTTCGCTCTTTATTGCATTATTTGTTTCTAAATGTACTTTGGACTATCTATTGACGTATTGATTTACTGGTTAGCTTGCCTAACGACGACGTTGGACGCAGGGTAGGATTTAGTGGGGCGGAAGGGTGTTCACTCGAATCCCCTTCGCTGAAAAATTATACTGTATATGTAACGCAAAATCTAATTTTTACCTCTATATATTATGTTTTGAATCTCCTTGACACAGCCCAAAAGCATAGCTTAGTGGTCAAGGGGTTTCAACCATCACGGTCTATAGTGAATTGGGGTCGTGACAGGCGTATATAATAGCTCCAATGTCTTTCGCCGCCCACAAGGTGTCTTTTATTCAGATGAAGATAATCGACAATTCTGTTCCAATAGTCACATTTTTGCTGTAAATGTTACTTCTTTCTG